>NC_066521.1:22278554-22326054 GCF_024679095.1 Eriocheir sinensis | reverse complement strand
CAGTTAGTTAGGTATGTGGAATAGGGAGGATAAGGGAAGGGAGAGATGAATTTAATGAAAAAGAAGGGAAGGGAAGGGACAAAAAGAGGAAAGAAAAGAAAGGAAAGAAAGAGCGAACAGAAGGGAAGAAAGAAGAACATTATAAAAAAAAAAGTAAAGGGACAAGAAAGGAACAGAAAAGAAAGGAAAAGAAAGAGAGAGCAGAAAGGAAGAGAAAGGAATACAATGAAAAAGAAGTGAAGGAAAGGGAAAAAATGAGAGAAAGGAAAGGAAGGGAAAGAACGGGAAGGGAAGGAAGCCTATTAGCTAGCTCGATCAGTGTGAAAAAGAACGAAAAATAACGGAAGAGAGAGAGAGAGAGAGAGAGAGAGAGAGTGTACGACGCAGAAGGAGGCACGACGCAGAAGAACCAAGACAAGGAACCAAGGAAAAGGACACGCAATAGCCCGGCCTGCACCTCCTCGGCCTGCACCTCCTCGGGCTGCACCTCCTCGGGCTGCACCTCCTCGGCCTGCGCCTCCTCAGCTAGCGTTCGTTCGTTTGTTCCCGTGTAATTAAGGAGAGTCGTTCTAGTCACACGCCAGCGTCTGCAGCGGCGGGGGAAGGAAGGCGAGGATTGGCGGGAGATAATTGTAAGACGCCCGTTCTGCAGTGTGTTGGTTTGGCCTCCTCCCCTTCTCCTCCTCCCTCTCCGCCCCCTAACTTCGTCCCCCTCCCTTCCTTCCCCTTCCCTCGAGCCCCCTTCCCCTCTTTTCCTCCCTTTCCCCCCGTCTCTCCCGCCCCCTTTCCTTCTTTCCAGCAAACCCCTTCCTCCTTCCCTTCTCCTCCTCCCTCTCCGCCCCCTAACTTGCGTCCCCCTCCCTTCCTTTCCTTCCCTCGCGCCCCCTTCCCCTCTTTCCCTCCCTTTCCCCCCCTCTCTCCCGCCCCCTTTCCTTCTTTCCAGCAAACCCCTTCCTCCTCCCTTTCTCTCTTTCCCTCGCGCCCCATTCCCCTCTTTCCCTCCCTTTCCCCCCTCTCTCCCGCCCCCTTTCCTTCTTTCAAGCCAACCCCGTCCTCCTCCCTTTCTCTCCTTTCCAAGCCCCTTCCATCTCCCCTCCTCCTCCCGTTCCCCTCTTTCCCTCTTCCTTCTCCTCCTTGTCTTTCCCCTCCTCCTCCCCGCCCCCTCTTCCTCTCCCCCTTTCCCCCTTTCCTCCTCCCTTTCTCTCCTTTCCAAGGCCCTTCCATCTCCCCTCCTCCTCCCGTTCTCCTCTTTCCCTCATCCCTCTCCTTCTTGTCTTTCCCCTCTCTTCCTCCCCTTCCCCTCTTTCTCTCCCTCTTTTTCCCTCCTTTCCTTGCTCGCTTTCCTTTTCCTTTCCCCTCTTTCCCTCCTCCTCCTCCTCCTCCTTCCCTCACGGCCCCAGCAAGAGGTCGTGATTGTAAAAAGAATGTAGATTAGAGACAAAGTTCCGAGCCCCGTGTTTTGCATTTCTTTTATTCTTTCCTTAATATTTTTCTTGGAGGGTATTTTGAGAAGGGTCAAGGACGCGACGACGGGTTGGTATCGATGACTGGGACGCAGAGGAGTTGGGATTAGAATAGACTTGAGCTTGGAAATTACTACGACGAACTTCACTTATTATTTTTTTTTCTTTTTTTTTACGGCAAAGGAAGCAACTCAAGGGCAGAAACTAATAACGTAAAACAAAATAAAAGCGAAGAGTATTATTATCACTATTTTCAAGCGCATTTAAAGGTTACACAAACATTAATATCAGTCACTAAGCAAACCGTATTTTCTTCGATATTCTTCACAACAATATAACAATTCACAAAGACAAAACAATGCCAACTTATCAACCGTCATACAGTAACATTCATACTAAGCAAACCGTATTTTCTTCGATATTCTTCACAACAATATAACAATTCACAAAGACAAAACAATGCCAACTTATCATCCGTCATACCGTTACGTTCATTTCAACACACGAACGCAAATGATGATCGCTAAATACACAACTATATCAATAATTACTATCTAAACCGCATCATTCCGTTCCCTTCAGTATCGTTCATAACACTAAAACAAAACGCAAAGAAATAATGATAACAACATGACAGTCTTCTCACAGCAAACCTTCATCAATATACACAAGAACGTAAGTCAGTAAGTCCCTAACCAACCCGTATTCCTTTCAGTACCATTAACAAAACCATAACAAACGCATCAAATAACATAACAACCTTCTAACATCAAACCTTCATTAATACACAAGAACGTAGATCAATAAGTCCCTAACCAACTCGTATTTCTTTCAGTACCATTAACAAAACCATAACAAACGCACCAAATAACATAACAACCTTCTCACATCAAACCTTCATTAATATACACAAGAACGTAAGTCAATAAGTCCCTAACCAACCCGTATTCCTTTCAGTACCATTAACAAAACCATAACAAACGAATCAAATAACATAACAACCTTCTAACATCAAACCTTCATTAATACACAAGAACGTAGATCAATAAGTCCCTAACCAACTCGTATCCCCTTCAGTGCCATTAACAAAAGCGAAAACAACTCGCAAATTAATAACAACATAACAGCCTTCCCATTGCAAACCTTCATTTAATATACAAGAACGTAAATCAATGTCACTAACCAACCCGTATCTCTTTCAGTGCCATTAACAAAACCACAAAAACGCACCAAAACAACAACATTACAACATTCACCTAAACACAAACACACAGTATATAACCACTACATAAACAACAGCAATTATCAGCCAAACAAATCGCCTAGAAACACCTACGCCCTTCCCGAGACAACATTCATTTCACCACAAGAATGCTCCCCGACGCACAGTACCCCCCTCGCCCCACACATCGCAGTGGTGGCTACCGTCTCTGGCTGCCAATGATCCACCCCAAGCTGGCGAGGGTTCAAGGGCCGTATTTTAAAACATTTCGTCCCCCAAGTTCACCTAATTGACAAGGCTTTCCTAAGAGTTTGGGGCATTTCCAGGAGTAGTTTTATGACCCTGGTGGTAGATTGACCCTTCTTCTGTACCGTGAACCTAAAGAAACACTCATTAGAACCCGATTGATGCCCTCTTTGACCTTTATAAGTAGTTGATGTGAGAAGCGAGTGTCTTAAAATACCAGCCCAAGCCCCGGACAGGGTGGGCAGCGTGTCACCCGTCAGGTTCAGCTGTTCCCCCATGCACCCACCCGCTGTTTTGCCCGGGAAAGTGCACCAGTGAAATAAATAGGACAGTTAGTGAGGGAAAGCTTTAAGAATTGAGTGAGTTAGGTTTTTCTATGCGAGTATATGGAAGATGCGGGGAACAGGAGAAGTAGACAACACTGAACTCTACATCTGCTGTTTGCCCGGGAAAGTGTACCACCGAAATAAATACATGAATAGAGTTAGTGAGGGAGAGCTTTGGAGAATTGATTGAGATGGTTCTGGTGTTCGTGGATATGGAAGAGGAAGAGAACAGGAACCAAGGAATAGAAAGAAGAACAGGATTAAGTAGAAAACGCTGAGCTAAACCTATTCATTCGCTGTTCTTTGTTCTTCCTTTGTGTTCTTTGTATCTGCGTAGCCTTAAACACATTCAAATCACTTACTGGGTTGAATAAGGAAAATAATATGAACGTAGGAACCCATTATAAAACCTAACAACCTAATAATTTGCATCTACAGTTTGCCCGGGAAAGTGTACCACCGAAATAAATACATGAATAGAGTTAGTGAGGGAGAGCTTTGGAGAATTGATTGAGATGGTTTTGGTGTTCGTGAATATGGAAGAGGAAGAGAACAGGAACCAAGGAATAGAAAGAAGAACAAGCAAAGAATAAGAAGAATAGGAAGAAGTAGATGACAGTAAGAGCAAAAGCATACCACCAAAATGAATAAAAAAAGAAAGTTTGTGAAGGAAAGCTTTGAAGAACTGATTGAGGTAGTTTTTATCTCAAATCCGGGAACACTAAGGAGGAAGGGATTAGGAAGAAAAATAAGTAGATGACAGAAAGAGCATTTTTTCCCTGACTCACTGAAATTACGAAGCTTGTCCGCATAGCCTTCGACACATTAAATCGTTTACTTTGTTGAAAAAGGAAGAGAATATGCGCATTGGATCTGTTTATAGTCTTAAAACCAATTTCCTTACATAACAAAGCCTAGTATTACCTATTTTTACCCTAACTCACCAAGAGACAGCCTTCGACACAAAAAAATTACTTACTGGGTTGAAAAAGGGAGAGAATAAGAACGTATGAGCTAATTATGAAACCGAATAGCCTACTACCTCACATAACCAAAGACTCGTATGACCTATTTTTAACCCATCTCTCATTCTTCCAAGTTTACGTCAATTTCCACCGCATCCATTTATAATCTGACCTATTTTTTCGAGGCTAGTTTCACCGAGTCACCCTTACAAGCATAACCACAGACCCCTTGACACCAAATTCAAGGTCCTGTTCCGTGATATTGAGCGCGTCCTGAGCACCCTGCAAACATGTTCTTATCTGGATGGAGTAAACACGATGGGGGGGAGGCTTTCTCTCTCTCTCTCTCTCTCTCTCTCTCTCTCTCTCTCTCTCTCTCTCTCTCTCTCTCTCTCTCTCACCCTCCTTCGCGTTCGCCTCGTCATCCTCCTCTTCAAACCCTCATTTAGACCCCTTCCACGTATTCCCAATGCTTGCCATGACTACAGTATACTCTTCGGGGGTTATAGTAAGCGCTTGTATAGTCTTATGGGCACTGACACGCGGGAATGTTGGTTATTTTGCATTTGATAAGGAAAATAACGTAATACAAGCTAACCCAGAGAACAAAGCGCTTAATTTCAGGTGATTTCCACGAACTCTCCTTTTGTACTTTGTTTTTCACCGTAATATTGAAGAAAAATGATTATGCGAGGAATGTATACATTATTTTTTTTCTTCTGTACACGCTAATCCACCACCATCCAGTCACCTATCTAATCCCTTCCTGTTTTCTCTCTCCCCGGTTCACAGTGGCGATGGACTCTCCTGGTGTTTGCCATGTCCTTCATCAGCTCCTGGCTCATGTTTGCCGTGGTGTGGTGGGTCATCGCCTACATGCACGGAGACATGCTGCCCCACCACCTGCCCGACCAGCAAGCGGCCTCAAAGTGAGTGGATTTGGGGTTGTTGGTGTTGATGTGTATGTGTGTGTGTGTATGTGTGTGTGTGTGTGTGTGTGTGTGAGGGGGGCGTTAGCGGAGGAGATGGGTGTGTTGTAGGGCGTTGCAGGATACGGATATAGACAAATACATAGATACAGAAAGGTAGGCATATAGACAGAAAGATAGACAGATAGTGTTAGTGTGCTTGGCGTTAGTGGGAATGTTGAATAATGCCACAGGAGATAGATAGAGATAAATAGATAAGTACGTAAGTAGATAAATAACCTGATAGATAGATAGACAAACAAACAGATTGATAAATATAGATAGATTGATAAATGCAACGAGTTCTGCAGAGTGGCGAATCTTCCTACTGTAAATATAAGGATAGAGACATATGTAGATAGATAGATAGATAGATATAGCTAAATAAAAGCCAAAGACCTCTCTAAACACACACAAATGAACTAACCGGCTAACACACAAAAGAACACACACCAACACACAATCCCTCACCACCAAACCAAGTCTTAAGGATCATAAACAACCGTGTATCTCTGGTAGTTGTGGTGATGCTGATAACACAACGAGAGGAAGACCAGGTAGACAACTAATAGACAGGTACGAGGTAGGTAGGAGAGGGCGACTGACACCATATATTATTGAGAGGGAGAAATGGAGGTGTCATGTCCCTTCTGAGAGAGAGGGAGAGGGGAGAGACAGGTGGGGAGAGAAGAAGGGTAGAGGGATGGAAGATTGAAGAATGGATGAGAGGGGGAGAAGAGTTGGAGAAGGAAGTGGACAGGAAACAGAAGGATGAGATATGTGGTGGGAGAGAGAAGAATGGTAAGAATGAAAGATGGAAGAAGGGAAGAGAAGGGAGAAGAAGGAGAAAGAAGGAGGAGAGAGGAAGGAAAGAAGGGGGATAGGAGAGCAGAAACGAAGAGGAAGCGAAACGAAGAGAAAAGGAGAAAAAGGAGGAGGAGGAGGAGGAGGAGAGAGAAAAAGGAGGGAAAAGAAGAAGGGGAGGGAGGGAAGCGGAGAATGAGTGATCGTTTTATCGATCTATCTATCTATCTATCTGTCGTTTTTCCTGTCTATCCTTCTTCCTTACGTTCTATCTATATACTCTCGCTTTCTTCCTTTTCTCCTTACGTTCTATCGATGTAATAGTCCTTTCCTCCCTGTCCATCCGTCTTCTCGTATAACCTTAGGTCCTGTCTAGGTGTGTTTCAGATGGACTTCTTGCGTCATCAACATCCTTAACTTCACCCTGTCTGTCCTTACTTTCCTTACGTTCTCCTCCTTCTTACGTTCAATCGATCTACCAATCCCTTCTTCCTGTGCGTCATTCCTTCCTTCCTTGCATTCTGTCTATCTAACAATCCTTTTCTTTCTTGTCTGACCTTCATTCCTACGCTCTTTCTATCTATCTGCGCCCTTCAGTTTCCATCCTTGTTTAACTCTAAGTCGTTTCACGGTGCGTTTCAGATGGACTCCCTGCGTCATCAACATCCTTAAGTTCACCCTATCTGTCCTCTCTTTCCTTACGTTCTATTCTACCAATCCTTTCTCCCCGTGCGTCATTTCTTTCCATCTATTTACCAATCCTTTTCTTCTTGCCTGACCTTCATTCCTACGCTCTTTCTATCTATATGTCTCTCTGTTTCCTTCTCAAATTATTCTAGGTCATTTCACGGTGCGTTTCAGATGGACTCCCTGCGTCATGAACATCTTCAGCTTCACGTCCTGCTTCCTGTTCAGCGTGGAGACCCAGCACACCATCGGCTACGGGTCCCGGCACACCACGGAGAAATGCCCCGAGGCGATCTTCGTGATGTGCATTCAGAGCATCACCGGCGTTATGATACAGGTGGGTGCGTCCTTTCAGCTTCAAGAGTAGCGTTGGTAGGGGTTTATATATTGTAAGTCTAAGGTTTTCGTCGCCGGGTTTAGCTTACTGGTGGTTGTTTTTCTTTTTGTTTGTTCTCGTTCTTGCTTTTTTTAATGATTCTTCTTTCTCCGTCTCTTCTTCTTGTTGTTATTGATGTTCTTTCTTCCTCCTCCTCCTCTTCCTCCTTACCAATTCCTTTCTCAAGCCTTCCTTTTTTCCTCGCTCCTTCCTCTTCCTTCTCCTCTAATACTTCATACAACTACTCCTCCTCCTCCTCCTCCTCCTCCTCCTCTAGCCTTCATTTTTTTCCTCTTGCCTCCCTTCCTTCCTTTCTTCCTTCCTTCCTTCCTCTTCCACTACCACTTCCACCTCCTCCTCTTCCTACTCTTCCAACACTTAATACAACTTCTCCACCTCCTCCACCTCCTCCACCCCCAAGTATTTTCTCCTCCCTTTCCTTCCACCCTCCCTCCCCTTCATCCCTTCCTTCCTTCCTCTTCCACTACCACTTCCATCTCCTCCTCTTCCTACTCTTCCAACACGATATAACTTCTCCACCTCCTCCTCCTCCACCTTCAAGTCTTTTCTCCTGCCTTTCCTTCCACCCTCCCTCCCCTCCATCCCTTCCTTCCTTCCTCTTCCACTACCACTTCCACCTCCTCCTCTTCCTACTCTTCCAACACTTAATACAACTTCTCCACCTCCTCCACCTCCAAGTCCTTTCTCCTCCCTTTCCTTCCTCCCTCCCTCCCCTCCATCGTATCCCTCTCGTGTTCTGTCCGTCTGGAGCTGCGTCGCGGTAGGCTAAGGCAATAAGGTATGCGTGAGTCACTACGCGCTGAGGTACATGTAACTACGCCTCGCTTGGTTCCAGAGAGTGACGCAGTAGCTAGGTCTTCCCTGTTGTTGTGGGCGTCTGTTGTTAGGCGTTCGCTGTGTGTATGTGCGCCGTAGATCTTTATATTGCGTTCTTTTTCTCACATATGTTGGTTTCTTGGCGTTAGTCGGTGAACCATATGTCTAGTTTTTGACGTTTCTCTTGTTGTTGTTTTTCTTTGCTACGTTTTATTTCTTTGTGTGTGTGTGTGTGTGTGTGTGTGTGTGTGTGTGTGTGTGTGTGTGTGTGTGTGTGTGTGTGTACAATTTCCTTTCATTTCCTTTCCCTTATCTTCCGTTGTTTTTAGTTCTCTTTTCCTCGTTTTTTTCTTTTTCCATTTGTTTCTTGTTCTTTTCTCCTCCATCTGTTTCTTTTTCTTTTTTTTCTTTATCTCTCTCTTTTCTTTATCTCCTCTTCCAGGCCTTCTTGGTTGGTATCCTGTTCGCCAAACTATCACGGCCCAAGAGGATGACACAGACGCTCATGTTCTTTATATTCCCCCGCAACGCAAGGCTTATCTGTTTAACCTCTATCGTTACTCTTTTTCTTTTATCTCTCTTTTCTCAGGCGTTCAGGGTTGGTATCGTCTTCGCCAACAAGCTATCACGGCCGAAGAAGAAGATGCAGGCGTTTATTTTATTTATATTCTCTCGTAATGTTTATCTGTTTTGGCTCTAACCTAACTATTCTTTTTTCCCTCTCCTTTTCCAGGCGTTCATGGTCGGCATCGTCTTCGCCAAGCTCTCGCGGCCGAAGAAAAGGACGCAAACGCTCATGTTCTCGCACGATGTTCCTCTGTTTTACTGCTAACCTAACCCTGCTCTCTCTTCTCTCTCCTCTTCCAGGCGTTCATGGTCGGCATCGTCTTCGCTAAGCTCTCGCGGCCGAAGAAAAGGACGCAGACACTCATGTTCTCGCACGACGTTCCTCTGTTTTACCGCTAACCTAACCCTACTCTCTCTTCTCTCTCCTCTTCCAGGCGTTCATGGTCGGCATCGTCTTCGCTAAGCTCTCGCGGCCGAAGAAGCGAACGCAGACGCTCATGTTCTCCCGCAACGCCTGCCTGTGTCTTCGGGACGGGGAGATGTGCATGCTCTTCAGGGTAGGCGACATGAGGAAGTCACACATCATCGAGGCTCACGTGCGCGCGCAGCTCATCCGGAAGAGGGTGACGCGCGAGGGTGAGGTGCTGCCCTTCTTCCAGTACGAGTTGGATGTGGGCTACGATATCGGGGAGGATCGGATCTTCTTCATCTGGCCCATGACGATCATACACAAGATCAACGAGAATTCCCCGCTCTACGACCTCTCGGCTCACGACCTCTTGCGGGAGAAGTTTGAGATCGTGGTTATCCTGGAGGGCGTCATCGAGTCCACAGGTAAGAGTTAAGGATAGGGAAGGTTAAGCTGCGCGTGGCCTTAGTGAGATCTCCGTTGCACTGGCTCTTGAGATACCGATAACTTAAAGACCACCGCCCACTTTATACAGAAAAGGGAAACCGATATTGAGTCCTCAGGTTCAAGATAGGTAAGATTAAGCTGCGCGTGGCCTCGGAACTCATCTTCGTCACATTGTTCCTTGTGATAGTGTTAAGTTAAAGGACACCATTCCGACCGCCTATTTCAACAAAGGGAAACCGAAATCGAGTCCACAGGTAAGAGAGGGTTAAAGGCAGGTAAGGTTAAGTTGCGCGTGGCCTTAAAGCTCATCTCCGTAGCACTGGCCCTTGTGACAGCGTTAAGTTTAGACCACCGTCACCCTATAAAGAAAACGTAAACAGCTATCGATCCGAAACACCCGAAAAAAGGTTAAACGTCGACTTGTTATTACGTAAGCCGGCGCAATCAACACCTGAGCGGCCCGATAATTAAGGTCAGTTTGCACACCTGTCACGCGGTAATTCCAGGTGTGTTGGCCCTAATAGAGTGCGGCGGTGGGGGTGAAGTCCTTTGTGCCTCACCTTACGATCCTGAGTTAGTGTGATCGCTAATGGAAGAAGGTATTATGGTTTACGATGGCAATGTTTTCTTTGTATTTTATCATTAGGTTTAATTTAGGGTTCTTTGGTCTCTATTTAGGAAGTTGTCGGCGCTTGAGTACTTTCTTAATCGCTAAAGGTTGATCGTATTTCGGTTGACTAACTAACTAACGGGGAGCATACCACAGGAGACGCGTCGCTGCACTCACTCGCAGACTCCACTCCCGACGGTATACTCCCAAGGAAAATCCCACGGAGCTGCACTCCTCCTCCTCCTCCTCCTCTTTCATTACGTGTTGCTATCTAAGAACAGTACGATATTGCTCTCTCTCTCTCTCTCTCTCTCTCTCTCTCTCTCTCTCTCTCTCTCTCTCAAATGTTCAATAACGACGTAATTGGTGCGATTGTGATAAGGTCGGTCATATTTTGGATAATGGTAGCGATATACGTCTCTCTCTCTCTCTCTCTCTCTCTCTCTCTCTCTCTCATTAGTAACGATTTATGGGCGTGTTGATGGATCGGCGGTCAAGGGAGTGAGCAGGGACGGCGCTAAGTGGAGTTAAATTACCCCTGATTATGATACGCCTTCCACCTTTTTGTTTTCATTATATTTATTTATTTATTTATTTTCTTTTTTTTGCCCTTGAGCTGCTTCATTTACGATTCTTACACCCCCTTCCCCTTTCTCCCCCTCCCCCACCTCCTCCTTCCTCAGTCACGTATGTAGGTATATTTATTTTCCTTTAGTTGTATTTTTCTTCGTTAATTTTTTCTACTGGATCCATTTTCTTTCTCTTTTTTGCTGTGTTCATCTATATTCCTTTGCGTATATACTTAACATACGTGCAATCTTCAATACCATTCTTTTTGTTTCTCTCTTTCAACCTTACTTTTGTTCTCTCTCCCTCTCCTCTTTTCTCTTAGCGTACATCCAACATTCTAAACCAATCACTAATCCACCTTTACTTCCTCTCTCTTTCCTCCAGGCATGACCACGCAGGCTCGCTCTTCGTACCTACCCAACGAGATTCTCTGGGGATACAGGTTCGAACCCCTCGTGACCTTCAACAAAGACCTGGGCGAGTACGCGGTGGACTACTCGCTCTTCAACAACACGTACCAGGTCAACACGCCTCTATACTCGGCGCGGGAGCTCGACCGCCTCAACAGCCAGGAGTCGACGCCGGGTGAGTGATGGTTTGTTGTTGTTGTGATCGGAGGGTGCGCGCGCAGGTCTTTGTTTTGGTTCTGGGTGGAAGGTGCGCGCGCAAGTGTCTGTTACGGTTGAGCACTTGTTTATCTTCTGTTTCCACGAGTGTCAGTGTGTGAGTACCTTATTTTTGTACAGGAAAGGAGGTAGATCAAGAGTGAATTTAAAGGTTATGTTAAGGAAAGTCATCTGGTGCTACTGCAAATTCGTGGTTGATTGTATAGTCGAGAGAGGGTCAAAATTGGATGGATGGAGTCGGAGGTGTCTTGAAAGCGTCTATGTCGTAGGCAATGCACCTTTTCTCTTCCTTAACGCTCAGTGATATTAAATTTTCCACTTGGGTTTCATTTTTATTCTCTGTATGTGTTTTTCCATCGCTTCACTTTCCCTTCATCGTCCTTTTCCTTTCTCAATACTTCTTTCTTTTCCAAGTTTTCTCCTTTTTTCTCACTTTTTCCCTCTCTTTATGTCTTTCCTCTTCAATCTTTCTCCTTCCTCTCACTTTTCCTCACTTGAATTTCTCCTCGCCTCTTGTTTCCCTCTCTTGATACGTCTTTCCTCTTTTCTCTCCTCGTGTCTCTCCTTTATTCTCTTTTCCTCACTTCATTTTCTCCTCATCCATATTTCCCCCTTCCTTGATGCTCTCTCCTCTCAGTCTTTCATATAATCATCTCTTCCTCTTCCTCCGCTTTCCTCTCCTCTCCCTCTCGCTCTTCGGCTCCCAGTTTTAATAGTTACCATGCCTTCCTCTCCCTCCTATGCCTTTTCCTCGCCTCTCATCCCTCTTTACCGCCTCTTTGCTTTAACTATTCAACGGCGGCCGTGGAGTCAATCGAAGGTCCAGAAATAGGCGCGGTCGATGCCCCTGATGTGTCTTCGTGTACGTCCAAGTTTCATCCGTGTTCTCTCTCTCTCTCTGGTTATGTTTTGTGGGTCTATTTCTGTTTTCCGTTTGTCTGTGGGTCTGTTCCTGTTCCTGTCTGTCTGATTAGTTCTCCTTTTTTACTTTTGTCTTTTTTCTGAGTCTGTTTCTGTCTCATCTGTGTTTCTTTCTCCTTTTTGCTCTCCGTTTGTGTGTTTCCCTGATGCTGTTTTCCTGGGTCTATTTCTGTTGTTCTGTTGCTTTCCTTCCGTCTGTTGGATTTCCTGTTAGGTTCTTCTTCCTCTTCCTTCTTTCTCTGTCCTTTTTCTTTCTGCGGCGCCAACTCGGTTCTCCCTCTTCCTTTTTCTCCCTTTCCTTGTTTCTTTTTGTTTCTTTCTCGGGTATTCCTTGGGCCATTCCTCCTCTTCTTTCTTTCCCGTTTTCTCCGCGGCGCTAACTCCGTCCAGGCGGGCTGATCCATCCGCTAGTCGCCGCTTTAAGCCTGATCTCTATTATTCAGCCTGTGTAGCCGCCCTAGGGAAACAGGCTAACTGACATTCTCTCTCTCTCTCTCTCTCTCTCTCTCTCTCTCTCTCTCTCTCTCTCTCTCTCTCTCTCGACCTCTGACCTTAAAATGCAGAATCTAGGTTGACATTCGGTACTTTGAGAGAGAGAGAGAGAGAGAGAGAGAGAGAGAGAGAGAGAGAGAGAGAGAGAGAGAGAGAGAGAGAGAGAGAGAGAGAGAGAGGTGCGGTCTTCCTCTTTTAATTGATTTTCTATTTGTGTTTTCTTTCCTATGATATATTCTTTTTCACTCCTCTCATAATTCCTCCCTTCTTCCCTCCTCTTCCCTCCCTGTCCCTTCCTTCTTCACCTTTCTCCTATTCCCCCCTTCCTTCGTCATCTCCCGTCCCTCCCTCTTCGCCCTTCACCTATCCCTTCGTTCTGTCCCTTGGTTCTCATGGCGGGGCAGAACGGCCAAGACCACACGATCACTAAGCCGTTCCTTCCGTTCTTCCTCGCTAAACGAACAGAACGAGAACCCAGAAGCTCAAGGTCACCGTCCCTTCAGCAGCAGCAGCAACAACAACTACAAATAGGGCAGGAGCACGAGGAGGAGGAGGAGGAGGAGGAAGAGGAGGAGGAGGAGGAGGAGGAGAGGAGCAGTATTATCACAGGTATAGAGTTCGATAGCTTTTGCTCACTAATAACTTGCTGATGCTGACGCTGATAGTTTGGTCTAGTGCTTCCGCCATCTTGCTGATTGTAAGACGCTCAGCACAGGTCACGTTCGGAGGGAAGCTAATCCATTGCTGACACACGCTGATCTTGCATGCTGATGGGTGCTGAGTTAACGAGTGCTGAGTTTTGGTGGTTTGGTCTGACTCTTGCTGATGTTAAGACGTTCAGCTCTTTACTAATTATACTTTTGTCCTTCCTATGTTACCATTGGAAGGGTCTTGATACACGCTGACCTTGCATGCTGGGTGCTGAGTTTTCGAGTGCTGAGTCTTGGTGTTGGTACCAGTGGTCTCATGGCTTAGTTTTGCATGTGTAATATAGTTTAGAAGATGCGAGGCAGCTGCGGCTGAGACCGCCACTTTGTATTAGGGCTGGAGGCTTGGTGTAGAGTTATACTGCTTGTTTCGTTGGTAAAGGTTCATATAAATGTCTTATATATATATATATATATATATATATATATATATATATATATATATATATATATATATATATATATATATATATATATATATATATATATATATATATATAGGCTATGTATATATGGGGAGGCGGTGGCAAAGTGGTTAGCGTGCCGGCGAGCTCGCGTCCTGCCCGCCGCCACAGCTAAGATTTTTCAGTCACTTCCGAGTGGCCTAACCACATGGCTACCCACATGCTGTCCTGAAGACCACTTATCAACCCGGACTCTTGATTCTCTCTCTAAAAGAGAGGTTCAAAGATGAGCTCCGGGGGGCAGCATGAGCCAAGCAAGATGGCACCACTATAAATACTTGCCTGCGCCATAACGGGCTGGGGCCGACCATCAGGCCTTATATCAAGGAAGCCTACCGGCGCAATAGGCAGAAACTTATAAAAATATTAATGGAGTATTTTCCTTTCCCTTTTTTTCGTTTTTTCTTTCTTGTTTCCTATTTTTTCGTTCCTGTTTTTCTTCTTGCCTTTTTATTTTTTTTTGTTCTTGCTTCTGATCTTCCTCAGCGTCTTTTTTTATTCTTTTTCTCTTCTTCCTCCTTTCCATAATTCATTTCTTTCTTGCTCCTCCTTCTCCACTGCCTCTTCCTGTTCTTATAGTTTTTTTTTCTTCTCAGAGCACTTTTTTCTTGGGTTTTTTATCCTCCTCCTCCTCTTCCTCTTCCTCCTCCTTCTCCTCCTCCTCCTCCTGTCTTCCTTATATCCTTCTTCCTCATGTTCTTTCCCTCCTCCTCCAATCCTTTTCAAAGTTTTTGTTCCTTCCTTCGGCCTTCCTCCTCCTCCTCGCTTCAGGGGAGGAGGAGAGGCTCATTAGGTCGTGGCGGGCACTTGTGGTCTCTTCTGGCACCCCCGCGGCCCTACACACACACACACACACACACACACACCTAAATAGACTGACGACCACACACCCGAGGCATCAAAGACCAACAAAAAAAGAAAAGAAAAAAGTAACATCATCTTAACACTATTTGAAGGAGGAGGAGGAGGAGGAGGAGGAGGAGGAGGAGAAAGAGGAGGAGGAAGGGGGAGAGGAAGCGAAAGAAGAGATGGAGGAGTATATAAAATGAATAGATACTCCTTGTCCACCTCCTCTTCCTCCTCCTCCTTCTCCTCCTCACCACCCCATCACCACCACCTCGCCCCTGACCCTCACCTTCTCTTTTTACAGTCACGCCTCTCACCCCCGCTACGCCCATGTCCCCGCTAACGCCCATGACTCCAACCTCCGCCTCGGGCACGGGGTCCTGCGCCCTGGACATGCCCTGCCCCAGCGTGGTCTGCGAGGACACCACCGCCACCCAGCCCCTCCTGCAGGATCACAACCATGTCTAGCAGGTGAGTGAAGGATATGAATAGGATGGAAGGATGGGCGAGGAGGAAGGGAGGGAGGGTTGAAAGGAAGGAGAGGAAGGGGATGTGTATAATGGAAGAAGAAAGGGTAGAAGGGAGTACTGAGGAAGGACAGGAGAAAAAAGTTAGAGGAAAGAAGGCGGGATGGGAGATGAGGAAGGGATGGAGGTAGGAAAGACTGAGGAAGGAAGGGAGGGAGGGAAAGGGAAGAGAGAAGAACAGGGAGGCAGAGTGGGAGGATGGGAGAAGAGGAGGAAGGAGAGGAGGAAAAGGGAAGAGGACAGGTCAGGAGGTGAGGATGCTTGAATGGCGGAGAGGAGGAAGGAACGGAGAGAAAGAGATGGGCGAGAGGAGGAAGGGGAGAGAAGCAGGAGAGAGAGGGAGAAAAAGAGAAGGGATACCTGAGACGGAGAATAGAAGAGAGGAGGAGGGAGGGAGAGAGAGGAGGAGAGATGAAAGGTAACAGAAGGCGGTGGTACGAGGGGCGAGGGTGGACGAGGCGAGACACCCTGACAGGAGCAAAATAAATACCATAGTCAGGCTAACAAATCACCCGTTTTCTTTTTACTCGATATAAACACCTCTCTCGATACCCTCTTTTTCTCTTCCTTCCTTCTCTTCTCTCTCCCTATTATAATTTCCTTTCTTCCCTCTCTCCTCTATCTTTATCTCTTCCTTCTCCTTTCCCTCTGTCTTCCTTCCATTTCCTCTCTCCTCTTCTCTCTCCATCCCCTCCTCCTCCCTTCTCTTTCCCCTCACACGTAAAAAAAAAGGGGGGGAGAGGGTTACGGGAGGGGGATGGGTAAGATGTGACGCAGCCCTCTTCCTCTCCCTTCTTTCCCCTTCAACGTAGACAAAAAAAAGGGAGGGTGAAGGGAGGGAAGGGGACGGGAAAAAGAGTTGACGCAACCTGCCAGCTGTAATGTAAGAGGCTGGCTGGGTATATTGTCGGTACTATTCGGGGTGCGATAATTCATCTTTATCTCCCGTTTTTATACTACCTGTGCGCGAGCCAGACACTAATTAATTCTACCTGTGTGTGTGTGTGAGAGAGAGAGAGAGAGAGAGAGTCAGTGGTTCCGTCAGGGCTTCTTCGTTTGTTTATGTACGCTCTCTCTCTCTCTCTCTCTCTCTCTGCATTACTCACCCATCTCTTTCATTTCCTCCTCCTCCTCCTGCTTCCGCGTCACTAGCGTCTATTTATTCTCTCCCTTCTCTTAATTATCTCTGTCCTTCCCTCCCTTATTCTCTCCCTCCCTCCCTCGCCGCGCCCTGACAAATCACTCCCGCCATGACTCACACCAGACATACGTCCACACTAATATTCCGGCGGGGCTCACGGCGAACCCACAAATCCATCCTCGCCCTGACGCTGAGTGCCCCGAGAAGACACACTCGGGACCCACTCACCCGCCACCACCACCACCGCCGAGGCCCTCCGTCCCCTCCCTACATACCTCCTCCCCCCCAGCCTGGCGCCGCCCTGAAGGTGTCACGCCCATTATCCCCCACAGCCAGGCTTGCAGAGCTCTTCGTCGTGTCACTGCGCGATTTTCCGCCGAGGCTCGCGTCCATCACGGGATAATTGCGTAGACGAAGATTTCCTCCGTCTTAGTTAAACACGCGCCCCAAATTTTGTTTAGTGATATGGCGGGCGGCAGGCCATAAAGGATGAGGTACTGTTGACGGGGCCGGTAAGATGGAGGCGCCCCTCCGTCAGCGGGGCGTCAGTATATTTCAGAAGCGCTGCTTCCGTGGCGGAATGTCAATGTTTTGCAGGACACACCTGATCGAGGCACCTGAGGCGGCGACGCGCCAGGAAACGAGTCATCAGCGGTGAGTTCCCGGTGACCCCTCCGGCGCGCGGGATGCGGGTGCCTGCAGGTAGGCTGTACAATGAGTAGCCGCCCTGACTCCAGCTAACCCTTGACTGTTCCTCCTTCCAGATCGCCCCGGGTACCCGCGGGTGCCCGTGTCCGTGCCTTACTGGAGTGGAGATGACACTGCGCGTGCGGGGCTGCCGGGGCGGACAGCCGTGCCCCAGTGAGCCCGCCCAGCTGCCCTCGCCCGCCCTGCGCCCCTCGGCCGCTACGTCGATCGCCTCCCACTCCTGCCACCCCCAGTCGGACTCCTTCCTGGCCGTGGCCGCCGCCGCCTCCTGCACCACCACCCGCCATAAGCGCTCCGCCTCCCACGGCCGCGCCGGCTACGCCTCCCTCGGCCCCGTCCTGCCCAGCTCCCACCTGCTGGACCACCTCGCCTGCCAGGCCGGAGGCGCCGCTCACGTCACCATCGCCGCCACACCCTCGGCGGGCGACACCGACACCCTGGCCGTGCCCAGGGCGGAGGTGGGCGTGTCGTCCAGGTTGCTGCGAGAGGGCGCGTGTCTCCCCGGCCCGGGGGGCTCCGCGTCCTCCTCCTCCTCCTGGATGCGCAAGGGCAAGCAGTGGTCGCTACCCCGCGTGCCGCCCAAGAGGCCCGGCCGCTTCTCCAGCCGCCGCAACCGATGCAACACCGGCTCCACCCTCGCGCCGCCAGCCTTCAACCGCAACGCGCGGGCCTCCTCCAGCCACCCGGACTTCAGGGAGTTTCGATTCTGATCCCCCCACCCCCGCCCCCCCAGGACTCATGTGTCTTACTCGCTCATGGTTGTGAACCCTTCCACCGCCCCCCAGGCGGACACCCGTCTCCCGCCGGAGGCCTCGTGCTCAAGTGAGTGTTGCGTCGCCGACACGCCGCGGCCGCCGCCGCGCGAGGCACGGCGCGCCCCGCCGGCCCCGCCGGCTGCCTGGACGAACATGGTGCTATTTACTTTACTTTATACGTAAGACGCCTGTACAGTAGTTATGTAGTTTGTTATGCATTGTTGTTTACTGGTTGAAGTGATTAAACGTTTGCTGTAGAAGAAAGCAGGCGGGGCGGGGGGCGCCAGCCCCCCCCCTCGCTACACACCTCGTGCTGAAACACACCAAGTGGACCTCTGGCCAGGTGGGTCGCCACCCCCTCACCACCACCCCTCACCTTACATGGCCACACACACACACACACACACACACACACCACACCCATCCTCGGCCAGTCCACAGTGACAACTCATCACCACACATCCTCATCACCACCAGTACCACCCCCATGAACACCCTCACCCCCATCCCCCCACCATGCACTGTCATCTTCACCACAGCCTCACTTGCCTCAACCACACATTCCAGCATAAGCTAATCCTCAAGTGTCCACCACACGTCTGCCCGAGCTCTCTCACTCCACACACTGACACTGTCCTCCACCACCGCTAGGCTGCCACGCTCACACCCTCACCTCCTCCACCTCCAGCCAACACACACACACACACACACACACACACACACACTGATTAATACCAACACTAAGGAAAACAACTTCTTCAGCTGCTACCCTGTATAGTCACTTTGGATACTCTCTGGGTACTGTATATAAGAACTCACAATATTTAGAGATCTTGCGCTCTTTTGTAATGGTAAGATAATACTGATGATGCACTCCTCAGCATAAAGTATAGGATAGATTTAAGATTTTATACAACTGGCACTCATACGTGAGAGGGAGAGAACCTTGTGAAGAGAGTTACTGAAGCTCCTGTCGTTACCTACTAAAAAGAACGAACATTAAGTGGCTGGGCATTGCATGGGTCTGTCAGGGGGAGGGAAGCAGCAAGGGAGAGAGACAGAGAGGCAGGCAAGAAGGCACAGCTAAGGAAGGAAGGCATTGTTCAGGGTAGTATTAGAGACGTTTTATGTTTGTGTGTTTCATAAAGTAGATATTTACCAGTAGCTGCTGTTTTGATGGGTTTTGTGATAAGTTATGTGTAGAGGGAAGCCTGAGAGAGAGAGGGACGGAAAGTGCGGTGGTGTGTTGAGGGAAGATAGAAGTGTGTGTGTGAGTGTGAGTGAGTGAAGTAAGTGTGAGAGAGGTCCAAAAGATAAGCAAGAAAATTTAATGTGAAGTGTGTGTTGATAGTGACAGAGGAAAGAAGTGTAATGAAGTGTGTTGACAGAAGCCTGAGAGGTGTAAGAAGTGTGAAGTGTGCGTGGGGAAGAAGCCTGAAAGAGAGGGAAGAAGTGTTAGAAGTGTGAAGTGTATGCTGACATAAGCCTGAGAGATCCAAAAAGTGTGAAGAATGAAGTGTGAGATCCATGGACATTGCTCAAGTGTGTGTGTGTGTGTGTGTGTGCGTGTTTACCTAGTTGTAACATATGGGAAAAGAGCTATGTGTGTGTGTGTGTGTGTGTATTTACCTAGTTGTAACATACGGGAAAAGAGCTGTGTATGTGTGTGTGTGTGTGTGTGTGTGTGTGTGTGTGTGTGTTTGAGGGGACAGGGCGAGGAGAGGGATCAAGGGGGCGGGGGTTTGCCTATGTACTGCAGAAAGACATTATAATATTTCTAGTGAGTGATTTTTTTGCCTTTTATACATATCATTTCTCACATTCAGCACGGACACCAATACTGGGGCTGCCTTCCTTAGAGAGCAACACAGTCTGGCATTCGTCTCGCTAACTTGACATATCATTTCTTTATAACGTAACCTCAGAAGCATTTATGACCCTGAGAATTGTCTGAGTACTCCCCCTGATCAAAGTTTATAAGGTGCTTTGGTAAGGGTGATATTTATAAGTTTATGATGGTATGAGGACTGGGTAAGACACGCAGTTAATCGGGTTAAAAGTGGATAAACTCAGATTTTTTAGGTGTGTCTGCGTGTGAAGGAGTCAGCTCAAAGGCATGTTATAAGGAAATCCATAGAGAGTAATGTGCTAAGTGGAGCGTCTACAGTGATTCCTGCCTGGTGTATCCTCTCCCTTGCTCTGGGTTTATGGAAATAACTAATAATAAAATGATAACAATGGGAAGTAGCTTTTTTTTGCGAGGACTTTTTTTCCAGCGAGATTTTTTTTGTTGCCCTTGAGCCGTGTCCTCTGATGTAAAAAAAAAAATAAGGAAGCGTAAGTTGCAATGAATACAAAGCTTGCAGTAACGTCTCTTCTTCACAAGGTATAATGTTCCCCTTCCTCCAGACTCAAGTTCACGGGTCACACACACACATTGATCAGCCTCTCTCACTCACGGATCACACGGCAGAACTCATGCATTGCGGTTTTATATGATGCGTTTCTCTTTTAGTTTCAATCAAAATGTCGTGTCTTTTTATTTTATGTTTAATTTTCTTTTCTTTCTTGGGGGAGGGGGGTTAATTTTTTCTTTTTTTCATTTTTCATTTCAATTTTATCATTTTCATTTTTTCAGTTCCAATTTTGTTTCTTTTTTCAGTTTTTGTTTCATCTGTAGTTTTTTATTTGTTTCATTTTTGTTTCATTTTCTTTAGTTTCAATTTTCAGTCAATTTTGTTTCTTTTTTTCATGTTTTGTTTCATTTGTAGTTTAATTTTTTGTTTCATTTTCTTTAGTTTCAATTTTCAGTTTCAATTTCCTTTCAATTTCAATTTCTTTCTGGTTTCAATCAAAATGTCAGGTATATTTCGAGCAGCAACTTCAAATCAGCGGAAATCAATTCAAATCATTGTGTGTTACGTTTGAGCGAAACAAAAAGACTCTCCCTCCCTCCTCCTTTCTTTGCCTCTCCGTGGGATAAGAGGGAGAGAGGGAGTGAGAGAGAGAATAGAGTACAATACACAAATGAATGAACATGAATACAGTATGAATATGACCTATGAATATGACAAATTTACATGTCCTGTCCACACACACACACACACACATACCCATACACACTTCATCAACAACATCAACAATACAAACCTTTACCTATCAACAGTATGACCAACACAAAGAGGGAACTCAATACCACAATACGATAAGGAGAAGCCAAAAGTCCACAAGTATATAACAAAATGCTAAACCTTGAAAAAGCAACTCAAAAACCATACTTGAAATCACCCCAAAATCCAACACACCACACACCCCTTAATCCGTCCTAAGAGTGATGTGGTCTGTCCTCCGCTCACAGCCACACACTCTGCCCCCAACACACTCTAGCGCCATCATCATATACATTACAATACACTCCCTTACTTCCTATGTCCCCAACCCCTTCTTTCCCCTCCTAACAAGACACCCTTCCCCTTCCCAAACAAAACCAAAGCCCTTTCTTCCCCTTCCTCCCCAACAAAACCTCATTCCCTTCCTTTCCCTTCCCCAATATGACCCCATCCCTTTCCTTCCTTCCCCCAACAGACCCTAAACCTTACCTTCCCTTCTCCTAACATGATTTCAAACCCTTCCTTTCCCTTTCCCAATAAAATCTAAATCCCTTCCTTCCCTTCCTCTCCAGCAAGACCCCAAATCATTCCTTCCCTTTCCTTCCCATCCCCCAACAAGACCTCAACCCCATCCTTTCCCTTCCTAAGTATGACCCCAACCCTTTCCTTCCTTTTCCCAAGATCTAAATCCCTTCCTTCCCATTCCTCTCCAACAAGACCCAAAACCTTACCTTACATCATGACCCAACCCCTTCCTCCCCTCCCTAACACACACACATAAAGGAAAGTATAAATATAGGGACTCCTCTTCATACTCTCACAGTGACTCAGCCTTAAGTTGCTAATAGATCACGGCCACAAAGGAACGTCGCCGGAGCTTCTCTTCCACCTGACGCATAGAACGGCTATTACCAGCGTGTCGTGTCGAGGCGGTAAGTCGCGTGAGCTAAACTGGCAAGCTGAAGCAGACTAGTGGGCCGCCAGCCTTTGAGTGTTGCGGTGCGTGTTGAGTGAGTGAGTAACCTCCCGTGGGGTGCGACTGGCCAGTTTGTCAACACTCACGCTGTCTATGTTTAGCTTCTAAGTTTTTTGGACGAGTTGGCAGTTGTAGGAGTCCATTGCAGTTATATATTGTGATGGAAACTCTCATTATTATCATTATTATTGTAACTCGTTTAACGCTAGGTCACTTTTTTTGTAGCCTTGTGAAGGGCGACTGAGGTTAGTTGTGTTTGGTGTGTGTGACATGCCAGGACTTCTGGGAACGGAATAATCTAGTGGATTTCTATCTTGACTTGGTGTAGATCAAGTGTAACTAAGTTAACATATCCAATAAACGGTTGTTACTCCTCCCAAGGTTGGTCTTGAGAGGTGCAGGTGACATGTACTACATAGGCATTAATCTGTTAGCTGAAGACTATTTTACATGCAGTTTTTCCTCAGAATAAAGTTATTTCTCATAATATGGTCATTCATTGTTGGCATTAAGGCCAGTGTTATGAGTCTAGTGATAATTTGACAAGGCTTCTGCACCATGACTGAAAAATGCTCATAAGAACTCAAGTAATGACTTTTGGGCCTTGGAAATATTTGTTAAGAGCCAAAAGTGTCTGAGAATACAGGCTAAGCCACTTACCTTGACCTACAATTCCTACAAGATGGTCATAGGTTCAATATGCTACTTATTGAATCTGCAAAAATACCAATAACCAACTAACAACAAGTACGAAACAGCCTCACCATGACTGTGTCCTGCGTTGAAGCCCTGCTGCTGAGGCTCACCAGGGCATCCTACAAAGCCACTTAGTGTGCTCCTATGTTTCTTATGCACTATTTTCCCCTCAACTTGTATTCTCTCCTCTGGCTTGGGTGCAGCACAACCCTCCTACAGGAATATCCAAACAGTTGGCTGGAGTCTTGGCATGGTACAATTCTTACTAAGGCAACTAAGCACTGATAAAATAATTGGTTGCCTCTGCAGGACTCTCAAAAAGTTTCTTTTAAATGTCTCGTCTATCTGTCAAGCTGTGAACCATATTAATTTCAAGGCCGCCTGCTGTACCTATAGTAACAAGGTGAAAGGAAAACAGTAAGATAAATATGTTTCATTTAATGTGTATAAAAGCAATAAATAAGTGCTTATGGCACCCAGACACACTGACATAAGACAAGACACACTAAAAGGTAATGGAATGTGACAAAAGCAAAATATCTTTTCACATGCACCAGGAAACATTCTTTTTAACATAGACATGAAAACTCCACAAAATCTTGAAGCACATGTTTATGCTTTTCCATTAAAATGCAAAGCAAAAAAGTAAAACTCTGTAACTTTAAACCCAATACCTTATTGAACACGGAACACAACGATGATAACGTAAGGACAACACACACGACCTCATCACAACTTGAGGGAGGCGGGCGAGCGGGCGCCGACCCAGCCAGGCCAGGACAGCCACCCTCACAGAGCCGTCGCCTCACAACACAAAGTTCACAGTGCCACCTCCGGACAGCTTTGTGTTTACTGCTTCACCAATACACTCTGTGAACACTACTCGACGCCCTCTCTGGCTTACCGCTACATAAAACAACAAATACGAATGAACGGCTTAAAATTATCTGCCTGGAATAATTCTCGACATGAACACAAAGCCTTAAATAAGTTCACCAAAACAGGGCTGGCAGTTCTCCTGTAATGTACCGTGTGCTGGGAACTCCTGACACACCCTCCACTGCATCCATCAGCCCCGGGGCACATCACCGGGTTGTTACGTGACGATATATATTTACGAACATGTGTAAAACTATACTACCAAAAATAACAACATACAGTGCTCAGATGATATGGAAAAATCACAGCTGCAATCTTGAGTAAACTAAAAAAATCATATCCAAAAATTGTAAAGGCTAAATGGCACCAAGAATAAATAGAGTTAGGGACACCTGAAAGAGGGGAAAAAAGGTTGTCTTCATTAATTAGGCGTTCCTTAGCATCTCCTTCATGGCTTAGGAACCACCTCACCTGCAATCACATCAAGGAGCTCTTTGTGTCTCCCTTAAGAGCTAAAAAAGTGGGAAATCAAAGCAGCATAAAACCATTCACACTACAGTAGACCCTTGATTTAGTGCGAGATAAGTACCAAAGAAATTCAGGGTAAATGGAGGTGTTATTTCAAAGGGATTTATCATTTTGTGACTGACAGGACTTTTGCATGTGTGTGTGTGTGTGAAGGGAGACAGCTTAAGGGCATGTTACAGAGAAGTCCGCAAAATAAGTACCCAAGAAATTCAGGCTAATTGGAGGTGTTATTTCAAAGGGATTTATCATTTTGTGACTGGTGTGAACTTTTGTGTGTGTGTGTGAAGGGAGACAGCTCAAGGGCATGTTACAGAGAAGTCCACAAAATAAGTACCCAAGAAATTCAGGCTAACTGGAGGTGTTATTTCAAAGGGATTTATCATTTTGTGACTGGTGGGACTTTTGTGTGTGTGTGAAGGGCATGTAACCGGGAAGTCCATAAAGAAAAACGCGCTAAATGAAGGGCCAACTGTATCATACCCTTACCTAACCTAACCTAATCATACACACTCCCCTAGAATACAAGCAAATACAAAAACAAAGACTTCTAACCTATATAATCACATCTTTTTTAGCTAGCACTGAGACTGTTTTTCACTCGGTATCGCTAAGCAGGAGTGACACAGTGGCGGGTGAATCTAATCCTCTGGTGGCCCAAGATAACTCACCACCTGACAGCCTGGCACACCTCCACCTGTCTTGGCCGCCAGGTGACACTAAGGTGCTTTGGGTATGCTCGTAAACACTTGACGTAATTAGTTTTTTCATAGACGCGGTACGAAACATCTTGATGCGACGTGAAATGAGCTTTAGAATCTTACTCAACTCAACCTGCCAGAAATATCCACTGAACGGCATGCTTAAAATATGCTCATAAACACTCAAAGTAGTAAGTTTTTTTCCTAAGGGTGATACAAAACGTGTTAATAAGGGAAATTAGTTTAGAACCTTATTAACTTGACTTGCCAGAAACATCCAGCATGCTCAGGGTATGCTAGTAAACACTCGACGTCATTAGTTTTTTTCTGAACGTGATACGAAACATCTGAACATGAAGTGAAATTAGTTAAGAACCTTACAAACTTGACTTGCCAGAAATATCCACGTATCAGCATGCTTAAGTAAGATATGCTCGAAAACACTCAACATAAGAAGTTTTTCCCCTAAATGCGATACAAAACAGTTTAATACAAAGTGAAATGAGTTTAGAACCTTCCCAACTTAGCTTGCCAGAAATATCCACGTACCAGCATGCTTAGGATATCCTTGTAAACACTCGACGTAATAAGTTTCTTCCCATAAATGCAATACAAAACAGTTTAATACAATGTGAAATGAGCTTAGAACCTTACCAACTTAACTTGCCAAAAATAAGCAGTTACCAGCAAGCTTACGATATGCTCGTGAACACTCAACGTTAATAGTTTTTCCCCTAAATGCGATACGAAACAGTTTAATACAAAGTGAAATGAGTTTAGAACCTTCCCAACTTAACTTGCCAGAAATATCCACGTACCAGCATGCTTAGGATATCCTTGTAAACACTCAACGTAATAAGTTTCTTCCCCTAAACGTGATATGAAACAGTTTAATACAAAGTGAAATGAGCTTAGAACCTTCCCAACTTAACCTGGCAAAATAACCAGCTACCAGCATGCTCGTGAACACTCAACGTTAATGGTTTTTCCCCTAAATGCGATATGAAACAGTTTAATACAAAGTGAAATGAGTTTAGAACCTTCCCAACTTAACTTGCCAGAAATATCCACGTATCAGCATGCTTAAAATATCGTTGTAAACACTCGACTTAATAAGTTTCTTCCCCTAAACCCGATATGAAACAGCTTAAAACGTACAAAGTGAAATGAGTTTAGAACCTTCCCCACTTAGCTTACCAGAAATATCCAGTGTTTTTACAAAGAGTGGAGTGAGTTTAAGAACTGTGCCAACCTCAGTTACTAGAAATATTATTAGTAAGTGATTTTTCTCTCTCTTTTTTCTGCCATTAATACTAAAGTGGACTAGAATGCTAAGTTTAACCAGCTACTGTCATGTTTGGAGTCAGTGTCGATAGAAAAGCTACTCAGAACCCACACTAACACACCACCCTAGCTAAGTCACTACCACAAAGTAAGGCTGGAGCACCACTACACACTTAATACCTAAGAAAACTCCAAGGGAAAGAAACGAAATACACACACACACACGTACACTCAATGGACAAGTGACGTGATGGTAATAGTGAAGTGGGACGAGTAACAACGAACATCAATGGAAAGGCCTCAATCCCCACCGCAGTTTACAGTTTACGCCGCCTTCAAGAACCTCAAGGGGGGCCTCAAATGAGTGAAATGGGTGGACGCCTGGGAACACTAGCAGTCGGCCTTCGGGATCTGTATCAAAAGCAACTACAGAGTCCACTAACAGCTTTGTGCAGGGGTCTCACTAAGGCATGGCTGGCGGGCTGATGCTAAGGTCCTAGGCAGGCTCTCACAGCTAATATCACAACGCTCTGAGGAGGCGCTTTGGTCCATACAGGAAAACATAACGAAATGAATCCTAAGGTGTAGTGGAATGCATTGCTGTGGTGGGTGACACAGAGGCTTGCTGGCCTATTCAGGGGCTAACACAACAGCTGTCTAGGGCCCATATTCACAAACCTTTCGGAGCTCACACACCCACATTTGATAAGGCTTTCGTAGAGGTCGCGGGTACTTCCATGGGTAGTTTTACGAGCCTAGTGATAGCTTGATAATGCTTCTGTATACCATGAATGTGACTTTTGTAGAGGTAGTGGGTACTTCCATGGGTAGTTTTACAAGCCTAGTGATAGCTTGATAATGCTTCTGTACACCATGAATGTGGCTTTTGAAGAGGTCGCGGGTACTTCCATGGATAGTTTTACGAGCCTAGTGATAGCTTGATAACCCTTCTGTATACCATGAATGTGAGCTCGTGAAAATCAGACTTATCTCCTTTGTGGGGTTTGAAAATGTTTGTTGTGGGAGCCGGAAGCGTCTGCGAGTATGGGCCAAGGTCTGTGTAGTGTTGGGCCAGTAATGATGCAGTGAGGTCAGAGTGGCGTAAATATCCTATAGGCGATTCTTAAAGTCTAACTGCCACTCTTACTAGGCAGGCAGAAGTGCAGGCTGGACTTACACACACACACACTAAGTCTTAAGAGAAGCTTTAGTGTCAGCAGATTCTCCTACAGTAAAAAGAAGCGAAAGTTACGCTATAAAAGTTATCACTGAATTTTGGGACGCTCGCCCAGAAGTGACGTACTGAATCATCCACACAGGGTTCAAATTTTAAATGCATCACAATTAAAATATACATAAGACTTGGCACGTATCACCCCACCAGACAGCATACGCCTTGTCTGGATTGTTGCACTGGTGGTAAGAGAAGCTTCGTGCAACTTTCGGGGTATCCTAAAACAAAACAGTCATCCCAGTTTCCTGCTAGAATCCTTGAAAACTCATGTAATAGAACTTCATCCTCCCCCTTGAATATACCAGACAGCACTTGCCTTGTCTGACTGTTGCACTGGTGGTATGAGAAGCTTCATGCAACATTCGGGGTATCCTAAAACAAAACAGCCATCCCAGTTTCCTGCTAGAATCCTAGAAAACTCATGTAACAGAGCTCCATACTTTCCAGTGAATATGCGACGTGCTTCAAGCCACTAATGCACAGCGGAAACAATAAAGAACTACTTGCCTGAAGCCACCATTGTGCTGCACCAAGAATTCAAATATATAACAACATGAAGAACCACCTCATTCACCCTCCGCACATAAATCACCAAAGTAATACAAGGAAAAAACGAGAGACTAAGTTACTAACGTGAGAAGCCAACATCAACGTGACTTGCTCTTCCCATCACCAAAGTGGGTGTGGTTTCATCCAGGTGACGGGAGGGGATTCTGATCCTCCTCATCTGGATAGGTTGGAGGTGGAGGTGGCTGAGGTGGAGGATATGGGAGGGGAGTCTGAGGTTGTGTCTTCGTCCGGAGGTGCGAGTTGGTAGAGGGGGGCGCCGCACATCACCACGACAGCTGCGTCCTCTCTCTCCATCCCTCGGAGCTCGGTCACAAGCTTGCCTGTTAAGAGTGATGCGTTTATGGTGGGAAGGGAAAAGGACACAGCTCAAGGGCAATGAACCTCTCTTTTTTTAGCCACGTTGTTCTTTTTTTCTTTACAGGAGTGGCGACTAGCGGACTTTTTTGAGTTTTGTTATGTTTTGTTTTTTGCCCTTGAGCTGCTTCCTCTGCTGTCAAAACAAATGAATAAATAAACAAAGAAAAACAATAAAGACCGCAAATCACTGCTCCTGGAAAAGCAGATAAAAGGAGTGGCTGAAACGGAGGTCAATTTCAGAAGGTCAACCAAGCTACAGGAATGGAACAAAAAGTGGCTACTATAGTTCAATGAAGAAAATGTAAAGTCCTGCACCTTGGGAGGGGATATCCAGCATACCAATACCACATGGGAAACACTCCACTATCCACCACAGAGGCAGAGAAAGACCTGGGACTTTATGTTACTAGGCTACCAGTGAAGGTGAAATCCTTCCCTGTTGCAGCGGACGGGTTAATTGCTTTGGTCACCACTTGCACACTAAACGCCTCATATTATTAGAAACATACTATATCAACCAAGAGAAATCCAACATATACTGACACCCTGAGGCTCCTGGCAATAGAATGCACAGTAAATGCTTTGTAAATGACAATAATAAAACCTGCATGTGGTACTCACCCAGCGTGGCCCCTGAGCTCTGGCCCCAGGAGTGGAGGAGGGTGGCAGTGGGGGAGTGCTGGGCGCCGCCACCACCACCACCACCACCACCACTTGTGTCTAGGGACGGGAGGAGCTGCTGCAGGCCGAGCTTCACTGCCAGCACACACCTGCAACACAAGGCTCTGTTAGGGGAGCTGCAACACTAATCCATGACACAGGACATGATGCAGTTACCATGGCCCCTCTAAATAAATGGTCTCCACATCAGTGACCACAATCAATTATAAACTAAGGTATGTGAGAGGAAGGTTTGTCTACATTTGTACTAAAAGACACCTCTGGGACTGAATGGGATAATTTGTGTCATTTCCTTTAGCACAAAAAACATATAAACAAAATAAATAGAAATGAATAAGTAAATAAATAAATAAAAAGTTTGTGGCGCACCAGTCTGAGCCACGTGGGTGTGGCGGGTCCATGAGGGCTGCCAGGCGCTGGACGGTGACGGTGCACAGACTAGTGATGTGGATGTCCCCGCCAACCACCAGGCTGGTCACCACCTGCCGGGAGATACAAACACACGGTGATGAGGCGCCAAGCTCCTTCCTTTTATCCAGTCAGATCCCATGGCCAGGGTTGTAAAATTACTCGGAATATGCTTACTTACTAATGAGACTCTATACAAAAAGTGAGGTCATTCTTTGTTGCTTTATACCATAAGGTGCTGGCTATCATGTGTTTGAAGATACCCTAAACTTAACCTAACCAAACCCCAAACAGTTACTACAGGTCTTGACTAAGAAAATTCGTATATGTTTCCTTACTAATGAAACTATCTATACAACAAAGTGAGGTCAGTTTAGTGTAGTAAATGTCATACAGAGGGCAGGACAACACTTACATCCTGAGAGCTGAAGCAGACAAGGCTGGTGAACGCCTCCTCCTTCCCTGTGATGGGGTTCCCGAGGGTGGCCTGCACACCACCACCCAGCAGGGACGTGTAGATGTCAGCTGGCGGCCAGGCGTAGACAGTGGCTGCGTGTGAGGTCAGCTGCTCAGAGCTCAACACATGCTTCTCCAACACCAGGCCGGGGCACATCTCCACCAGCACCTGAGGGAGGAGGACAATGAGAGGTCTGGCAGGTCTGGCAGGTCTTGTGGTTTTATCAGAGGAAAGATTAATGTTTGAAGGGATAATAAAAGGGTAAAGTATGAAGGTAAGAAGGTAGTATTTTACATTTAATAAGCACGATGATCTCTTTTCACTAATGGCAGCCTCACCATCTATGCAACACAAATATTAACACATGGAGTGAATTAGAAGAGGAAGGAAGTGATGGAGACAAATAGGGTGTGGCAACTTGAGGAGAAAATGGAAAAATGTACATATGAAGACAGGACAAGACCACACGAGGGTAGTACAGGCCCTGTATACTACAACACACACACACACACACACACACACACACACACACACAGACACACCAACCTGATCTATCATGGCCAAGAGATCCTCCATGAAGAAGAAGGCGACAGGGCCCGACTCTGGAGGCCCTCGCACCTTCAGCTCGATGGCCTCCCCGCCCTCCTCCAGGGTGAGCAGCGCCTCCAGCGGGCCGGAGCAGAACTTGGAGCCCCCACACCACTGGTAGAGGTCAGTGTCCCTCTCGGGGTACTCCTGCCATGACCGCCTCAGCTGAACCTTAAGCATGATAGTCAAATCCATAAGTAAAGATCCTGAGCTGGTATATAGATAGATAGATAGATCAATATAGATAATTAAAGAGAATGAAGATAAAGAAAGAATGAAAGAGGAGAAAGAGGGACCTTAACCATAATAATCGAATGCATCAGTAAAGAGAATGAAGAGAGAGATAAAGAAAGAATGAAAGAAGAGAAAGAGAATGCCTTATACAAAATGAGATGGAAAGAGATTAAAAAGAAGATTGAAAGAGAGAACCTTATGTAGAGTGAGACAAAAAGAGGGATTGAAAAGAAAGAATGAAAGAAGAGAAGGAGAGAATGCCTTATGTATAGAAAGAAAAAGAGATTCATGGCACAAAAAGTTATCAGTGAGAGTGCACGGCTACTGGACCACTATAGCATATGAAAACTATAGTACGAAGATCTGATTGAGTGATTGAATGGGGCATGCAAGTATGAAGCTCTGTGTCTGAGGGTGTGGCATACCTGTAGTCGGACATAGATGGGTGGCAGGATGTATTGTGTGGGGGCAGGGGAGCGGAGGCGCACCCCCCCATACACCCCATCCGTGTAACGTGGGTCCACCTTCTCCCACAGTCCGTCCAGCGTCTCCACTTGGTTGAAGCACGGGAACTCGTACTCGATCTCCCCGTCATTATCACACTGTGGGACGAGGCAACAGTGAGTGATAGGACATAGTAACAATAGCACCCTCACCCTGCTTTTGCCTCTTACGTCAACTATTTTCAAAGGCCAAAAAAGGAGATTAATTGGGTTCTAATGAGTGTTCTTCTAGGCTCATGGTACAGAAGAAAGGTCAAACTACCACCAGGGTCATTTAACTACTCCTGGAAAACCCCAGAACTCCTAAGAAAGCCTTGTCAAATATGTGTGATCGGGTGTTGAAATGTTTAAGAATATGGCTCTCTGTATTCAAGGACATGTGCTATGGGAACTCTACCTGAGTGCAGAGGTGCAAGGCCTCCAGCACCTGCAGCAGATCCAGAGCATCACACTCTGGGAAGCTCATCTGGAAGTCATCAACGGTGTAGCAGCCTGGGAAGAGACAGTCACGAGTCAAGCTCAGCAGATAGATTAAATGGACTGTTTTTGCCACATATTAATCAATCAATCAATGGGGGCATACACCGGGGGGCACGTCACCCTGCCCACCCTACGATGACAAACCCACCACACATATCACATATCACTAAGTTTGTAATGTTCAAGTCTTTATGTTTGGCAGTAGTGTAATGTTACTCTGTTTTGAAGATATTTATACACAACCCAGTGCATCACCTGACCTCCTGGCTTACCTGTGACCCTGGCATGGGCTGCGTACTGTGTGGAGAGCAGGTGGCCAATCTGCTGGTGGGTGAGCCATGCCGGGTCCAGCACCACCAGGTCCTGTGCCTCAGCCTTCAGGTACACAACCTCGCCCATCAACTGAAGCTGCTGCACCACCTGACAACACAGAGATAGTCAGTAAATAGCGTCACATCAATTCTCAGTGTAGTGTTGGGTATCAGTGAGTCCTTTGGGGATCTCCTAAGTTTTATGCACTTGCCACAGACTCAAGGTTGTTTTGTTACAGTGAAGGAAGCAGCTCAAGGGTAAAAAGAAGACAAAAAACAAAGAATAGTCTACTAAATGCTGCCCCTGCAAACAGAAAACAATTGAGTCCCCTGAGAAAATGTGAACCTTAAACAAAAAGAAGAAAAAGAAGGAGATAGGGTCAATTCCAGTTAGATAGGTGTCTTGATACTCTCATCTTAAAGGAGTTCACATCATAGGCAGAAGGAAATACAGACAAAGGAAGGCTGTTTACATTATCCAGCAAGTGTCCAGCTCCTCACCTCCCTCAGATGCTCCTCCCCGGCCAGAGGGTTGACCCGCTGGTGAGTCACGTCAACAAACTGCGGCCAGGACACCACCGGGAACTCCCCCAGTGAGCCTCTCCACTCCGCCAGGGTGGTGACAACCGCCCCAAGGAAGCCCGTCACCCGTGGCACTCCCTGCGGGGCCAAGACGAGAGGTGGTCAGGCGTTAGTGCTGGCGAGTGTTTCCAAGCCCTTCATGTGACCCGGTGCTGAAGGGTCACGAGGAAATGATCAGGAGCTTCTTTTCTTTGGCAGGTGCTCAAGTGGGTGCAGTGACAAGGACTGTGCAATAATGAATGAGCCAGAAATGTGCTTGGTGACAAAAGACTGTAAAATTTAGAGTGAGGACTACACAATATTGATCAAAGAAAATATTAACTCTCATTCCATTTCTTTAGACAATCATTGCAAACTTATGGTTAGAATAAATACTAAAACTGTGATCTAAAACCATAGTGTGAGGTCTTAGAAGCAAAAACAAGGGAAGGGACCATTGAAAATCTCAGTGGGTGGACAGTTTACGACAGTCATAAGCATCACAGCTGTGGACAACAAAATGTTTTACTCGTTAACATTAAACCTTCAGCTTCCATTACAGTGGCAAGGGGACACTTAAGAACAGACTGGGTACAGCTAACAAGGGGAGAACAACAGGCCTGAGGGAGGGGCCGACCACCGCACACCAAGTGGTCAGTCGAGGGAACATCTAGATGCACGGGACAAAGAATCTAACTTAAAAACACACACATGAAGACGAAAAAAAATAAAAAAAGCACCATATTTGTAAGTGGAAAAAAATCAAAAGTGGCCCAATCTAAGACACCAAATGCCTCCACCTAATGCTTAAACTAACAACGGGAAAATCTTTGAAAAATTTACGGTTCAAGTGGGGAATCTTCCGGCGTGGAGAGAATACCTTTTGCCTGAGTGACACGAATGGTCCAAACACAAGCCACACGGGCAACACACGAGGGAGTGAAAAGGAGTCACCTATCTGTGGGGTGATGAGAGGCTGGAGGGGCAGGACAACAAGCAGCATGCACGCCATATTCACCGAGGGACAGGTCGTACAGGAGACCCTCAATTGTATGCAAGGTGAATCTTCTTCTCGCTTATCTTCCCTTATGGGGTTGGATGTTACGAGAAATGAGTACTAAAGATTTAAGGTTATTCCAATGGGATTTCAATTTTATGCGAGGTAAGTCTTCTTTTTCTTATCATTTAACATCCTTATCCTCCCTTATGGGGTTGGACGTTATGAGAAATAAGTACTAAAGAATCAAGGTTATATCAGTGGGATTTCAATTTTAGCGAGGTGTCTTCTTCTTTTTCTTATCATTTAACATTCTCATTTTCCCTTAGGGGGTTGGATGTTACAAGAGTACTAAAGAAATTCAGGTTATTTCAATGGGTTATTTCAGTGGGACTTTTTTTAGTGTGTGCTTGTGTGAAGGAAGGTATCAGTTCACGGGAAAGTTATAAGGTTCAAAGGAAATGCTCTGAATCAAGGGTCTACTGTATCGAGGGAATCTGCCACACCACTCTTGAACTGAATGGTAAATTTTCAGGCACCTTTTTGCTCTTCAAGACACATAACACAACTTCTTACTCCTGTTGTGCTTTCTCAAGGACTAAAATGAACTTGTGTCTTAAACAGGAACAGAAGATTAATTTGAGGACACACAGGAATGATAGATTTTTAGGCACCTTTTTGCTATTCAAGACACAGAACTTCTTAACAACTTCCTGCTTTCTCCAGGACTAAAAGGCACTAATATATTACACAGAACCTGAAGATTAATTTGAGGACACATTTCAGGATTTCCAGAACAAATATTTCCTTGCTTCTTTTGTCGTCTTCTTCACTTAACGTCCTTATTTTCCCTTATGAGGTTGGAATGGGGGTTGTTTTTGTTATTTTCCGTGGCAGATGCCCCTATCCCCAGGTGACTTGCTGGCCCCTGTGTTTCCTGTGTCCGCATGCCAAAGTCTCAAGGGAGGTGCCAAGGAAAGTAAGCATGCATCTCACACATGGGAAGGGGCATCGTGTACAGCGGGAAACAAAACTCGTGTCGTGAAACGTGGTGAAGACTTAAGGTGACAGGCAAAACATGTGGTAAATTCTGTGGTCTATTAAACACACAGTTGGTAGCTCTGATCTGAGTTGCCGTCAGGTCCATATATCCGTTAATTTCGAAGATAAGGCCACATGTTTGTCGCCTTAGGTTTACATCCCATTTCCCGACACGACTTTTGTTTCTCACTACACGTATGGCACTCAAGACAACATCGTGAATAGCTATATACAGTGGTGGGGTGTGTGGGGTGTTTCTGCCAGCGTGGGGTGAGGGTAAAGCCATGATCCTCTGCTTAAATATTACAAGGGAAGACCTTTGATTTCTCCTGTACAGCTTAATCTTCCTGAACATCATCCACCGAAGTGTTTTATTTAAGGGAAACATGAGACCCAACCCTGGCTAATACTCACACAGAGGATTTTTAAGAAGGGAGTCTTGTGAATTGGGGTTGTGATCTATTTAAATATTAGGAGGGGTGACTATGAATGATTCTGTACAGTTTTAATTTCCTGAACATTATCCATCAAGGTGGTATATTTAGGGGAAACAGGAGACTCAACCCTGGCTTATATTCATACAAAGGATTTTTAAGAAGGGAGTCTTGTGAATTGGGGTTGTGATCTATTTAAATATTACAAGGGGTGACTATGGATGATCCTGTACAGTTTCATCTTTTCAAACATCATTCATACAGGTGTTATATTTGAGAGGAACAAGAGACTCATCCCTGGCTAACATTTACACAGAGAATCATTGAGAAGGGAGTCTTGTATCCACACATGAGGAAAAGGGATGTTTGCCACTACCCTAACAAGCCACAAGGAACATTAATGTGCATGTGTGTCTGTGTGTGTGTAAATGTGTGTATATGTGTGTGTGCAGCCATCAAAGACAAGTGTGGTGAAGCAGACTACTGGATATTGGTAACAGATATTTGTACATGGCATTGTGAGGGGAGAGAAGGACGGGAGCAGTCACCTCACACGAGTCAGGCTGAAGGATTGTATAGCCATCCCCGCTTACTGCCGCACCCACAGCATACGCCACACTGGCCCCGCTCCAGCCCTGCGGCACACACACACGCGGACAGTACTTCAGTGTCCCGCCACATGTGCAAGGATTAACATGAGGTCCCGCCAAGTCCCCCGGCAACATTCACAGGTGCGTCGGCAAACTTGGCGAGGACAAGGTGTGCTTCCCATGGGTATGATTAGGGGCGTGATTCCCTCTCTCTCCCAGAAAGCAATGTGAAGGAGTCTACAGCCTGACACTGTGTTGTTGGTTAATGTTGAGTGTGTGGGTGGACGAGGCAGGCCACAGCAACTTACCAAATACCTCAAGCAGTCAGGGTGAGAGTGACTGTCAGTAGGTATGTTAGTAAAGAGAGAAATGTTAATAGCACTCATCTAAATATAAGTTAGTAAAGCATTCCTAAAAACATCTTGACTCAATATACAAATATGTGTAATTATACTTTGAAACTCACCAAAAGAGAATAATAATAAATAACTCACAATATGCAAAATAGTCCTTAACTTTGTGGAATAGCCAAATGATAACATGCTAGAAATGATATATAAGACCAATGTACTACTACGGTTGACATGCCAGTTCTGCAGGAGGCTTCGCAAACCATCCCGTCGCAAGAACCAACGGAAAACTTGGCAAGAAACACTACAGGAAAACTGGGAACTCAAGTGTGACATTATTCCATGACAGACAGAAGGCAGACCTCCCAGTGAAGACTTACATCGTCCGGGTCACCTCCTGGCCTCTGCTCCTCAAGTTACACGCTCATGCAGATCGTGGCGTGAGACAATGATGCAACAACCAGAGCCAAAATTTATGTTTTTAGTAAGAGTGAACCACGTAACAATTAAACTGGGTACAGCGACGACATGCAGTTCAGGATTTTACCATTTTGGGGGGAGTTAAATCATAAAGAAACTGATATCCTTCATGCCATTGTGAAGCATGAACAAAGAGTGAGTGTGGGGGGGGTGAGGAGGGAACACCATCAAGTCGGGGAGTCAAAAGCCGCCACACGACCACCAAACCGGAACAGAGAGTCGCTCAGCCGTCACCTAACTGAGCCGCCGGCATCCCTCTTGCCGTCTGTGACCTTTCCAGCACAAACCTGGCACCGCTGCACCAGCTCTGGGGACAAGGCACTGGCGGTCTCCAGGTGGGGTCGTCCCTTGTCACTAGTGCTGTAGAGAACCCCTAAAGTGCCCACCCTCGCTCTGCACTGCCTCCCACACCCTAAGACATTCCTACCATTTAAAGTGCTGCCTGGAAATACCTTAAAAATGGCCCTACACACATGACCCTCTGACCTGGCACACTTGACTGACATAAATGACCCAAAGCAACTCTCTCTCTATGTACCTGAGTAACCTGTTCATGACCCTGGCTGACCTAGCACACAGGACTGCAACTAACCTGGGTGACCTTGGCCTTGCAGTCAGCCAGGTACTGCTTGAGGGCCCGGACGGCGGCTGACCCCGGAGCGGTGGCGTCCATCACGAAGACTGTGTCGTGCACCTCAAACACATCGCCAAACAGGTCAAGCAGCTTCTCCTGTGAGGGTGAAGGTGTCAAGTAAGGCCAGGCAGTGTAGGTGACTCACACTACTCTACTCTAAGGAAACTGAGCCCTAAGGAATCATAAGGTCACAAGCACCAATTCTTTTTACAGCGAGAAAACAATTGCTAGTTATTATTATGTATCTAAGGCCCAGAGAGTGAAGGTGACTCCCACTACTCTAAGGGAAGAACAAAGTTGTACACTCCCTCACCTGCAGCAAGTGGACCTGAGGCGCAACAAACTCCCCCTGCAGGTTGCGGTGGCACTGGGCAGAGTCAGCATGTGAGCCCACCAGCGCCACCTTGGCCGGCTTGCTGGGCTTACCGCGCATGTCTGCAAGGCAAGGCACCGTCAGGACATGGCTGTCACTCGCCAAACAGAGGTGAGTCACAACACAACAGAATCATATTTAACTGAGACAAATCTGCTCCCAAGCATTACTACTAACAAAGAATCAACATCCTTAAAAAATTATAGTAACAGTTTTCAACAGTTCTGCAGTTTTTTCACACAAATAAGTCTCCATGAACCATGATCCCTCTAAGGTAACCCCGGCAGGAGAGGCACTCACTGAGGGGCTCCATGGGTGGAATGCGTGCCTGCAGGAAGGACAGCCAGAAGGAGCACTGCTGCAGCTGCACGTCGAAGGGCTGGTTGAGGGAGAACACCACCAGGTGCACGCAGGAGGTGTTGCCGATGAAGTGATCGTAGACGGGGAAGTACGCCTCGTGGCCTGAGAACTCCCACAGGGACAGCTCCCCCACCCCGGAGATGTTCACCTGAGGGAGAGGCACAAGAGAACAATAACCTTAGCTCTCCATCATCATCATCTGTTTAACGTTTGATTTTCCCATGATGGCTTATAAGGATAGATGGTTGATGATATGCTTCCAACTATTTCTTCCCAATAAAGGGAGAGAGAGAAAACATGACTCACCTGCTGAACATCGATGCCTTTAGTGTAGTTCTCGCAGGGCTCAAACGTGAGGGAGTTCTGGCGGGAGCTGAGCGGTGACTCCATCTCAAAGTGGCCCTTCATGGTGGAGGAGCCTGCAAGGGGGTGAGGAAATGAGAGAGAGAGGATTAGCACCTACTCTTGACTGACCTTTCATACACTTACACACACACACATTTTGACTTCCCTTATGATGATTCTGATGACATACACTTATATACAAACCCATTCAGACTCCCACACTAACTACGACAATAAGGGAAACTGATGACTATGATGATGACAATAAAGCAGACCCTCTATATAACACACGATAGGTGCCAAGAAATTTGTGCTCTATTGATGTGTTATTTCAATAGGACTTATCAATATGGGACTAGTGAGACTTTTCTTATATCAATTTAGGACTAGTGGGTCATTTTTTGGTATCAATTTGAAACTAGCGGAAGTCTTTAGTGTGTGTGTGTATAATTTCCAAGGCAAGATTCTCCAAGGCAAAGCAAACACACTCACTCTTCCCCACGGAGCTGATGGAGGTGGTGGAGGTGTTGCTCTTACTGCGCCGGAAGAACGAGGAGAAGTACCCGGTCTTGAGGGTGTCCACGAGGGCCGTTTTGCCTGCTCCCGAGTGCCCGAGGAACTTGACTTTGATGCGTGGGATGGAGGCTGGACTGGGGATGAGCTGTTGGATGTACTCTTCTCGCTGCTGCTCCTGAGAGAGAGATGGAGGGTGAGGTGGATGATTAGTAGGCATTGTGGAGGGAGTTAAGGTCCACATGGTTGTCTAACTCTATGTAACTCTGCTATCACATGTCACAGGTCTTTCTGGGTGGTGTCTTACCCCTCTGAGCTTGTTGAGGAGGTCTGCAATGTCATCGTATCCCTGCGCCATCGCCGACACCTCTGCCAGGATACCCTCGCGGCTCTTCTGCTCCACTGTGCACCCAGCCAGACACAAGCACCTGAGAAGACAACAAAAGCATAAGTGATAACATTACTGGCGGGCCTTATGCACGAAGAGAATATGAGATAGGGTGTCGAGTGGAAGGAGTGAAAAACTGGGGAAACATAGACACCGAGACAAGATAACATGTGTAGCTCAGGCCCTGTAGACTACAACTAAGGGACCTATGCATGGAGAGAGAATATGAGATTGGGTGTCTGATACTGATATAGGACCATATGAGAGTAGATCAGGCCCTGTATTTTTTATCTACTTACTCTCTTTACAGCAAGGGAGACAGCTCAAGGGCAAAAGACAAAAACAGCAACAAGAAAACACGCTTGACGCTGCTCTGACAAATAAAAAAGAACGAGAGGACAGAAGAGATATTAATTTCGGGTGGAGAGATAAACACTAGGTAAATAAATACACATACACTCACCTGACCAGTTCTGTGTGTCCGTTCTTGGCCGCCAGGTGGAGTGGGTACAATCCCGCCTTGTTGGGTACATCCACGCTGCACCCGAAGGCACACAGGGTCTGGGCAAGGGTGAGAAGCCCCTCCCTCGCCACTATATGGATGGGTGCTTCGCCCACCTGTGTGTGGGGGAGAAATTTAATGATATTCCCTAGTGAGGAATACACGAGTACGTCCCTTTTTTTGTTTTTATGAGAGTTCACGTTAAAAGGATAATTTCACTCTGTTTTCTGTTTGATTTAGTTTTATTTCACCAGATAGAATATTATAAGGCACTGACAGGCACGTACCATCTATAATAGGTAGAAAAGTTCCAACACTCTACATTGCACAACCAATCATACACTTACTTTACATCTTTCTATTAGCTTTATGCTCACTACTCTAAGTTTTCTGTATATTTGCTTTCACTCACCCTGAAAAAGCAAAAAGAGCAAAGCAAGTATTTTCTCAAGCAATCAGGCAAGTAAACTATCAATCATGCTTTACATTTATTAGTTTTACGCCCTGTTTACTTGCTTTTCCTTGCCCTGAAAAAGCAAAAAAGCAAAGCAAGTATTTTCTCAAGCAATCAGGCAAGTAAACTATCAATCATGCTTTACATTTATTAGTTTTACGCCCTGTTTACTTGCTTTTCCTTGCCCTGAAAAAGCAAAAAGAGCAAAGCAAGTATTTCCTCAAGCAATCAGGCAAGTAAACTATCAATCATTCTTTACATTTATTAGTTTTACGCCCTGTTTACTTGCTTTTCCTTGCCCTGAAAAAGCAAAAAAGCAAAGCAAGTATTTCCTCTAGCAATCAGGCACAGTCAACATCTATTAGTTTTACGCTCAGTGCTCTAAGCTTTCCATTTATTCACTTTTACTTGCCCTGGAAAAGCAAATAAGCAAAGCAAGTATTTTCCCAAGCAATCAGGCACAGTTAAGATTTACATATTAGTTTTATGCTAAGTACTCAATGATTTCTGCTTATTTCCTTTTACTCACTCCTGAAAAAGCAAAACAGAAAAGCAGTATCTCCTCAATCAGGTACAGCATACACAGCAAAGCAACAAGACAATGACCAATGACAAGCAAGCCAGGCAGTCAGGGGGAGGCGGAAGGAACACTCACATCATCAGTAATATCAGTGTTGGCCCCGGCGTGGAGGAGGATTCTGGCCGTCTGGATGTGGTGTCGGGCCAGGGCGTGGTGGATGGGCGTGGCTCCATGGCCGTCCTGAGCGTCAACACAGGCCCCGGCACCCACCAGGCCACGCACGCACTCCACATGGCCCCGTCCACTGGCCACGTGTAGCGGTGTCTGGCTTTCCTGTGCGTGGGTGAGGGTTTGTTGTAGGTTAGGTAGCTTGTGTGACCTTTTGAGTAATACACCTCTTCATCCTTACACACAAACAAGCACTCAGGTTCAAAACAAGTTCAATACTATTACTGCTGTTTTGGGGATTAGATTCTGACTTTCCTGTGGGGGATGTGAGGATTTGTTGTAAGGCAGGTGGCTGTAAATAACACACCTCTTTGCCCTTCTTCACTAATAGGCACTCAGATTCAAAACAAGTCAAATGCTATTACTGGAAGCTTCTCAGGGATGCCAGGGCTATACCTATCGAGCATAAGAGAATTAGTTATGTGTTCCTCTTTACAAAACACTCAAATACTATTATTACTACTGCTGAGAACTGGAAGCCTCTCAGAAATGGCCAAGCACTGGAGTCAAAAAGTTTTAAAAATTGGTGAGATAACAGGAGGCGTTGAGCAAAAAAAAAAAAATAAATAAATAAATAAATAAATAAATAAAGCATACATAGCGGCCTTTTTTTCTCTTGGTTTGTTTTCCTTTCATTTTATTTTAGTAGCTGATTCTACTGCTGCTTTATTCCCTATCATAGCTGCTTTCACTGCTGTTTCACTCCCTAATTTATTCTCGCTATTTCACTTGCAATTTTATTTTTCCACCGAGCTGAATCCAACGCTGTTAAATGATAATAAAGACAATAATAACAACAACAACAAACGGTGAAGGTGCCAGTGACCCACCTTGTCCGTCAGCTCCGTGTTGGCCGAGGCGGAACACAAGTGGTGGACGATGCGAGGGAAGCCGTGCCAGACCGCAATGTGCAGCGCCGTCTCTCCGTGCTACACCAACACAACACACACACGCAATGAGGGGGGGGTGAAGGGGGAGGGGGAGGGGGGTAGAGCATGGCATTAGGGCAGCGGCAGACACCAGCAGCGTTTATGGGGCAATGCGGAAGAAAGGGTGGATGCATGGATGGGTGAGTATGAGTGAGTGTTTGTGGTTTGTGATTCATCCATCCCTTCATCCACGACACCTCTGAGCTACTTGGTTTTAATTTTGGTTTTAATGTCATCCGGCCTTGTGTTTGTCAATATGTCCACACCAGAGTAATTTTGTAATAATCATATCATGGGAAAAATTATGCTGGGAGAGTTGGTTTAAGAATGAAGGTGAACTTGTGGCAATATAATGATGTATTGGTTTTGATTTTCAATTTTATAGTTCAGGTCAATTTTTCATAGCAGTAATTGAAACTTGTTGGACTGGTGTTAAGTTTAAAGATGAAAATGAACTCGCGGCAAAATGACTTTCAAGAGGAGCGCATCAGGACACCTCTCCTCCCGAAATTGACCTCTCATTCTGCCACTCCTCTTAACTCTTTTTATGGGAGTAGTGATTAGTGGACTTTTTTTTTTTTCATTATTATTTTCTTTTTTTTTTCCTTGAGCTGTGTCCTTTACCATAAAAAAAGATGACTGATCTAGATTGACTAAGTTCATTTTCACACTTCAGCTCAATTTTTCATGATAATTGATAAAGGGACTTGCTGGGTTGGTGTTTACATATCACTCTGCTGGATAGGTGTTCACATAGTCAGAGTGCTCAGTGCCAGCTAAATGACTCACTATCAAATGCTCTAGAACTTAAAATAAACATCACTATGGGCAGTGTTTCATCCTCTATAAACTATAAACGAGTGGACTCTATAAACGAATGGACTCTATAAATGTGACTCCTTCTATGATCACTGTACAGAGCATTGATAAAGGGTCACTCACGTCATCCTGGAGGTCGATGTTCATGTTGCAGAGACACAGGTTCTGCACGACCATGGTGTGTCCGTACCGGCAGGCCACGTGCAGGCAGGTCTCCCCATTCTAGAGGAGGACATGGGTGGTGAGGCTCTCGAAGGATAACTGAGTGACTTTCAAGGCTCATATATGTTCCTCATGCTACTGAAATTCTCTTATTGTCAATGTACACTAAGTAAAATGTGTCTAGAGGAGGACATGGCTGGTGAAGTCCCTCAGAGGATAGTGAGCTGAAAGAGATGTGGCAGGTTAGTAGTGAAGTGCAGAGTTGTTGAGTTGGACATTCGCTGAGGTAGTATGGATGTGATAAGAGATTACAGAATAGGTGAATATATGACGAGGGTGTACGAGAGTCAGACATGAAGGCATAGGCGGCAGAAAGAACATATGTAAGGAGCTTTAACAGTACTGAGCAATATATGAAGAAAAGAGAGAGGGGGAGGTGACTATGATGAGAAAGGTGGTTTTGTGACAAGATTATGTGAGGTTAGACAGGAAAGCAGAGGTGGTTAGTAGAAAGAATATCTGTAAGGAGAACTAATAGGACTGAAGAACACATGAAGGAGAAAGGTAGGAGGTAGCTGGTAAATGTTGTGAGGGGGGCATGAGGAGAGAGGCAGGAAACAGCTGATGATTATTGTGAAAGGGAGGTACATGAACACAGAGAACTGGAGACATCCGCCGTGGCCAAACCCTCAAGGGGCATCAGAGCTTTACAGAGACATAAAGAGACCAATTCTAACCTTATTCTGTGTGTTGATTTGTGCTCCTTGCTCAATAAGGTAAGCAATGATGTGTGCATGGCCTTGGCGGGCAGCCCAATGGAGCGGTGTGTCCCCTTGGGTGTCTGTGGTCTCCAGCCCTCCGCCCTTCTTCACTAGGAACTTGAGGGCATCCAGCTGGCCCAGACCGCATGACAAGTGGATGGCTGTCTCTCCGTGCTGCAGGGAGGACACAAAAAGGGTCGTATTCTTAAACATTTTGGCGCCCAAGGACACATATTTAACTCGGTAGCTGTGGCAATCATGTTTCTTAAAGGCCCCTCTAAGTGAGAAAAATGAGAAAAAATCATCACTCACGCAAACCATTTCATAATATATATCAACGCATTTGTGACCAGTTTATGCATCATCTATTTTTGGGGGTCTTTATCATGACAAAAATTTGGCCCGTCGCTGCTACTGGGTTAACAAGGCTTTTGTAGGAATTTGGGGCACTTCCACAGGTAGTTTCATGACCCTGGTGGTAGCCTGACCCCTCTTCTGTACCTTGAACCTAAAACACACTCATAAGAATTTGATTGATCTCCTTTTTGGCCTATAAAGGAACAGAGGAATTACCACAGGGTCAGAGGTCAGAGTAATCCTTTCCCTGCCCCTGCCAGGCCCCCCCAAAAAAAGGAATTGCAAGAGGGTCAGAGGTCAGATTAACCCATTCCCTGTTCCTGCCAAGTCCAATAAAAAAGTTGCAAGAGGGTCAAGGTCAGAATAACCCTTCCCTTTGCCCCTCCCTGACCCTTACATCAACCTCGTAAGCCCAGAGGAATTGCAGCAGGGTCAGAGGTCGCACTAACCCTCCCCCTGCCCCCACCTGGCCCTCATCGACGCCCTGCCACCCCTCACCTTGTTGGCCATGTTGACATCGATGTTCTGGGCCACACTGAACAGCTTCTCCAGGCCCGGCAGGTTCCCCTCCTCCACCGCCGCCACCATCGCTGAGAGCACAAAGCTGGAGTCCTAGAAATAAAGAGTAAAAGTCAATAAAAAATTCCAGTAGCCTAAATTCTTGAGACCTGAAACTGCCAATAGAAAATAACAGTCTGAATTCTTGAAAGTAATAAAATAATAAAAAATAACAGCATGAATTCAAAAGCACAAAGCTGGTCCTGGAAATAAAGAGTAAAAGTCAATAAAAAATTCAAGTAGCCTAAATTCTTGAAACCTGGAACTTATAATAAAAAAATGTCTGAATTCTTGAAAGTAATAAAATAATAAAGAATAACAGCATGAATTCAAAAACACAAAGCCGGAGTCATAGTAATAGAGAGTCAAAGTCAACAAAAAATTCCAGTAGCCTAAATTCTTGAGACCCGAAACTGGCAAGAGAAAATAAGAGTCTGAATTCTTGAAAGTAATAAAGTATAATAAAGAATAACAGCATGAATTCACAAACACAAAGCTGGTCCTAGAAATAAAGAGTAAAAGTCAATAAAAAATCCCAGTAGCCTAAATTCTTGAGACCAGGAACTTATAATAAAAAATAGCAGTCTGAATTCTTGAAAGTAATAAAGTATGATAAAAATAACAGCATATATTCAGAAGCACAAGGCTGAAGTTCTGAAAATAAATATATGGTAAAAATCATCAGAGAATCATGAATTTTTGGAAGCGTGGAATTATAATAAAATATAATTGGAGGATAAAAACATAATACATTGCCCTTCCCCCCAAAAAAAAATAAAGAGGACAGGAGGAATTTCCGTCTTCCCTGCCTGTTCCAAAAAAGCAAAAAATACATAAAAACAGTTGATGTAAAAATGGATACTGATGATGATGATGATGATGATACCCCAACCACATAGTAAAAACTCCTCTTTCCTCACATATTTTTCTCGCATTTTTTTTCCATTTCAATTTTTTCTTTCATGCTTTCCATATTTGCAGATTTCCTTTTACATTCACATCATTCACACATTCCTCCTCCTCCTCCTCTTCCACACCCAACTGCCACCCCCCCTCACCCCTACAAGAACCAACATCATGGCTATTCATAACGACATAACAATAATAAACAAAATAATAAATAACATAATAGCTGGTAAATAATAAAGAAAATAAATATAAACAGCTATTACTCATTTCCCGTTACACACACACACACACACGCATACAATCCCACACACTATCACATGTCCAGACTTCTGCTGCTGTATACCTGAAGCAGCTTAGGGTCTAGAGTTTCCAGCTGAGGGCGAGGCTCCTCCAGGAAAAAATGGTGCTGGATGGTTGACGAATGGGGGGAGGCGGCGGCGGGGGTGGCGGCGGAGGGCGTCTTGGCGGTGGTTGACTCGGTTGTACCACCACCACCATCACCGCCACCGTCGCCGCTAAAGCAAGGCTCGTCATCAGCTTTACTCTCGCTCACACACTCCCCCTCCGTGTTGCCTGAGGTCGTGGAGGGCGGCGTGGGTGTTGTCGCGGCGGTGGTGGTGGTGGTGGTGAGCGGGTCAGCAGCCTCGCCGTCAGTAGCGCAGTGACCCAACCGTTCCTGTTTGCTGTTCCCGGTCAGCGTTCCCTCCTCCCCGTTAGAAGCCGAGTATAGGAGCTGTGGTCTTTGTTCACTGCGGGTTGTCATTACTGCGTGTTTGACTGTCTTATTCGATGTTTAACTCTTTTGTTTTATGGTTTTCTGAGGGTTTATCGTGTAATCTGGGCTCCTTTGGTTCACGGTGCCTGGGTTTGTATGGGAAATCAACGAGGTAATGGGTTATTGACTGTCCTATTCGATGTCTAACTGTCTTGTTTTATGGTTTTCTGAGGGTTTAACGTGTCATCTGGGCTCGTCTCGCTTGTGGTGGCTGGGTTTGTATAAGAAATCAACGTTGTAACGGGTTAACGCAGATGGCAGACTATCGCACTTTGCACATCGTAATTTTCGGTTTCTCACCCATATGTACAAAACAATCGGTGCCTTACGGTTTTGACACGAACTTCAATTGGATATCGTTATTGGGGTGACTACGAGAGATTTCTGGTGGCCTGGACCTGATTGATGTGATGTTTCGAGCACGGCCATCTGGTAACACTGATTGGGTTTGTTGTTTTCTTCTCTCTGCTCGGTTGGCTGCGCATTTTTCTCCCCCTCTCTGCAGCTTTACACCATTCCACTTCTCCCCCTCCCTCTCTCTCTCTAACTGTATGTAAAAGGTATTTGCACCCCCTTCCCGCAATGCTGTGTAAACTACTGACATTATAAATCGCTTTTGTTTTGTTTTGTCTATTTCGTCTCAACCCCACTTTGCTTTCATCTCTTCCTCCCTCCCTCCCTGTGTATACTACTGACATTATAAATAGCTTTTGTTTTGTTTTGTCTATTTCGTTTCAACCCCACTTTGCTTTCTTCCCTTCCTCCCTCCCTCCCTCCCTTCCATCACCACTTCTGTCCTTCCTCTTCAAAGCAACAGAATTTCCAAGTATCATCCAAGTGTTCTGTTTTTCTTTCCTTTGTTCCACTCAACGTTACTTTCCTTCCTTCCTTCCACCACTTTTCTCTCCCTCCTTTTATAAGCAACACCATTTCTGCGCAATACATCAACCGCGTCATCGCTCTTCTTTTGTTTTTCTTTCCTTCATCCCACTATACGTTGCCTCCTTTCCTCTATCCCTTCACTCGCCACTTCTTTCCCGCCTCTTACAAAGCAACACCATCCCCACGCAACACACTACATAGTACTACGAATTCCTCTACGGTATTCCTCTTCTATATGTCAGTGCCTTCGACCGTTATGGAAGCACCGGCACGCATCACCTCCGTAATTTGTTTTCCTTTCTTCCGCCCGGCTGACTGCACCCTCCTCCTCCTCGTCCTCCTCCTCTTCGCCCTTCTCTTCTCTCCTCCCTCCACGAACATTAAGAAGCAACACCGTGCCCTCTACAAGCAACACTGCATAACCCGCAATACTAGCACTGCAAAAAAGCTCCAACATTTGAGGAATTCCAGGCTGCAACACCGCTAGGCTAACACGCCACGCTTTCATCCTCCCTGCAACACACACACACACACACACACACACACACACACACAGTCTAACCTACATTCACATTCGGTTCTTTCCAGTGGACGAATCAACACTCCCAGGCCGCCTAATGCAACACAACGGGGACTCGATAACCCTTCCCCGGCAACACCTATGACCTTATCAACTCAGGAAACACAAAAGAAACACAAACTTTACACTTAAAACAGACCACTCAATCCATACTTCCATTCTCCTTGCGAACACACACACAGACACCCACACGCCCACTTACAATTACACACACACACATACACATACCATACTCACAACACCACTACTGTAACACAAACCAGTAACACCTACACACCACACACACACAGCATTACGATCTCAAGCCCACACATTCCAAG
>NC_066521.1:22218554-22273554 GCF_024679095.1 Eriocheir sinensis | reverse complement strand
CAATACACAATACCACAGTAACCTCCTCCTCCTCCTCTTCTTCCTCTTCCTCCTCCTCCTCCACCACCTCTTCTCTCTTCTTCCCGGTACTCAATATATCACCTCCATCACCTCTCCGCTTCTCTCCTCCTCCTCCTTCTCTCCTCCTCCTCCTCCTCCTCCCCTTCATCAGTTGACCTAAGACAAAAGAAATTCAAAATACATCGTTCGTTTCTTAACCCTTTAAAAAATATCAGTGTTTTTTTTTGTTTCATTTTTTTCTAACTCATTCTGGATTGTTCTTCGTATTCTTCCTTCTCTTGTTGTTGTTGTTTTTGTTTGTTCTTGCTCTTGTTCTCCTTCTTGGACTTGTTCTTGTTTTGATTCTAGTTCTTCTTTATCTTATTATTATTATTATTATCATCATTATCATATACGTTGTTGTTGTTGTTGTTGTCATTCTCACCGTGTATTGCGTCGCAGGCGAATTCAACAACAAAGAAACAAACAAACAAAAAATAAAAATAACACACACACGAATGCAAGACAAAAAAAAATCGCATTGTTCGCCCGACGGTTTTGTTTTCTATTATTATTTTTCTCTTTTCCTTTTTTTTTTTCCTCCCTCGACGTTTCCTCTTTCCTGCGCTTAACCGATTTTTCACACATGCGTTCTCCTTCCCGGCGTGCTATTTGTTGCTCCTCTATCGGTATGGGTTGTATATACTTATTCTCAGGCGCTTTCGGTTCTCAAAACAAATATATCCAAAGACCACACAGGAGATGAGTCGCGTTCTTATGACTATTTTTTTCACATTCATGGTGGAAAAGCCTTGTCAAACTATCAATAGGCTCATAAAACTACCCATGGACCTACCCACAACCTCCTCTACGAAAGCCTTATCAAATGTGGGTGTGTGAGCCCCGTATGTTTGAGGATATGGGCCTGACATTCACGTTCATGGTGCAAAAGCCTTGTCTAACTACTACTAAGCTCATAAAACTACCCATGGAAATACCCTCAACCTCCTCTACGAAAGCCTTATCAAATATGGGTGTGTTTTAGTCCCGAATGTTTGAGGATATGGACATAAGATTGCTAAGTCCGTGAGACCTCTACAATCAGCCTCCTCCTCCTCCTCCTCCTCTTCCTCCTCCTCCTCCTCCTCCTCTTCTTCCTTCATTTTTTGCTTTTTTTTTCAATTCATTACTTAGCTTCTTCAATCTTTTCCCTTTTTTCGCCCACACGTCACGAGGGATGAAGGAAAGGGAGGGTACAAGGAAAGAGTGGGAGAGGACATGGAAGTGCTGTCGAGAGGGAGAGAGGGTGAGAGGGACGAGAGGAAAACCAAAGTTGATGTGCTTGAACCAAAACTTAAGGGAGACCCACGAGAGAGGAGACAGCCGTGGCGCAGTAGATATAACGTGCCCAACCTACCACCACGGAGACTGACTTAGGTGCATATGCTTAAACGTATCTTACACATATCACATCGTATCTTACACACATCCACATTTAGCAAGACTTCCATAGAGGTTGTGGTGGTGTATTTCCATGGGTAGTTTTATGAGACTAGGAGTTGTTTGATAAGGCTTCTGTATCATGATCGTGAGTGTCAGGTCTATATTATCAAGCATTTCGGGGTTTACACACACATTTGGTAAGGCTTTCATATATAGAGAGATTGTGGTGGTGTATTTCCATGGGAAGTTTTATGAGCCTAGTGATAGTTTGACAAGGCTTCTGCACCATGACCGTCAGTGTAAGACCCATATCTTCAAACATTTCGAATCTTACACACCCACATTTCGTAAGACTTTCATAGAGGTTGTGGTGGTGTATTTCCATGGGTAGTTTTATGAGCCTAGTGGTAGTTTGACAAGCCTTCTGCACCATGAACGTGTTAGGCCTACATCCTCAAACATTTCGAACCTTACACACCCACATTTGGTAAGGCTTTCATAGAGGTTGTGGTGTTAGTATTTCCAGTGATCAGTTTGTAGGTTCCAATCTCTCTCCAGGAGGATTCTGTAATTATAACACCTCTTCTTCCTACTCGATCTCTTATTATTATTATTATTATTATTATTATTATTATCATTATTATTATTATTATTATTATTATTATTATTATTATTATTATTCGTCTTCTTCTTCTTCTTCTTCTTCTTCTTCTTCTTCTTCTTCTTCTTCTTCCACCTCCTCTTCCTCTTCCTCCAAATAGTTTATCATCACGACTCCAATATATAAGCAGACCTTGAAGGAATGACACACACACACACACACACACACACACACACACACACACACGGAAAGCGGAGTTGTTGCAGCAGAAAAGCCGAGCGTGTTTGTTTTTCTTTTCCTTTTTCTTTTTTTCTTTTTTTTTTTGATGAGATTATAAATTTTCGTTTCCCGGGTATAGTTACTCTTCCTTTGAGAGAGAGAGAGAGAGAGAGAGAGAGAGAGAGAGAGAGAGAGAGAGAGAGAGAGAGAGAGAGACTCTTCCCTCCATTGAGAGCAAAGAGAAAAATTTATACGTTGACCGAGTGACCAGACAAGAGGAGGAAGAGGAGGAGGAGGAGGAGGAGGAGGAGGAAGAGGATTAGAAGAGCAAGGAAAAGGACAGAAATAAAAACAAGAAAGGAAAGGAACACACACAAAAAAAGGGGGAAAGGAAAGGAAGGGAATAGAAAGTAAAAGGAGAGGAAAGACAATGGAAAAAATTGCAAAGAAAATAAAGAAATAAAGAAGGATGGAAAGTAAAGGATAGAGAATAAGAAGAAAAATTACAGGAATGAAGAAGAAATGTGAAGGAAGAGAACGAAAAAAAGGAAAGAAAAGGAAAGGAAGAGAGAGAGAGAGAGAGAGAGAGAGAGAGAGAGAGAGAGAGAGAGAGAGAGAGAGAGAGAGAGAGTTAAAGGTGAGGAAGATAGAGAGAAAGAGGGGGAAGGGGGGAGGGTAAGAGAGGCATGTACAGTAATTAAGCAGGAGCTAAAAAAAATAATAATAAAAAATAAAAAGATAACCACCACTACCACCACTACTACCACTACTACTACTACTACTACTACTACTACTACTACTACTACTACTACTACTACTACTACTTTCTCTCGGCCCATTGTGTAGCATAGAGATAAATATTATGAAGTCTTGAGAAAAAAAGAATAAAAAAAAACTTAGAAGATTTATCACTGTTGCAATATAAGACAATAAGAGAGACGAAATTACTGACACAGAGAGGGAAGGAAAAAAATTGCATATGAGAGAGAGAGAGAGAGAGAGAGAGAGAGAGAGAGAGAGAGAGAGAGAGAGAGAGAGAGAGAGAGAGAGAGAGACTTGGCTATTACGAGATGGAGAGAGAGAGGGAGGGAGAGAAAATTGCCAAATGCTACCATCCAATTCTCTCTCTCTCTCTCTCTCATTAGAACCCTTTTTAAGAGAGAGAGAGAGAGAGAGAGAGAGAGAGAGAGAGAGAGAGAGAGAGAGAGAGAGAGAGAGAGAGAGACACATATGCCCCTAACCTAAGTAAATTTTCCCTTTAAGAGAGAGCGAGCGAGCGAGCGAGAGCGCGCGCGCGCGCGCGAGAGAGAGAGAGAGAGAGAGAGAGAGAGAGAGAGAGAGATTGTACGTAGATTGTGGTCAACCTCAAAGCACCGCGATTTCAAAACAAACGGTGTGCGTGTGTGTGTGTGTGTGTGTGTGTGTGTGTGTGTGTGTGTTAACAATGATATAATGGATAATAATATGAATGAGAAAGAGGAAATAAACTCTTGACACGCAGACCACACAATAATAATAATAATAATAATAATAATAATAATAATAATAATAATAATAACAATAATACAGTGAGGGGAAAAAAAGAGGAAACTCGAAGGTCAGATAAAATAAAATAGAATAAAATGGAAAAATATTGTAGTAACGTGGAGGAGGAGGAGGAGGAGGAGGAGGAGGAGGAGGAGGAGGAGGAGAAGTAGGCCTAGGTGGTAAGGAAGAAAAGAATATTAATATGAAAAGAAGGAAATAAAAAAAACAGCGAAAAAAAGAGAAACAAAAGATCACAAAGAATAATAAAGTTAAAGACAAAAAAAAAAAACATAAACAACAAAACCAACAACAACAGCAACACTCACCCCGATCAGAAACCCGCAACTCACCTGGAAAAGAAGGGAAACAAGAGCCAATTAACACCTGCAAGACACTTAATTAACGAGGACAGGTGAGACGCATTACCTGGAGGGAGGGGGAGAGGGGGTGACACAGGTAAGGAGGGGGAGGGAGAGGGGAAGAAAGGGAAGGTGATTTAGATCGGAATGAAGGAAAACAAGAACCAATTAACACCTGCAAGACACTTAATTACCGAGGACTGGTGAGCCGCATTACCTGGAGGGAGGGGGAGAGGGGGTGACACAGGTAAGGAGGGGGAGGGAGAGGGGAAGAAAGGGAAGGTGATTTAGACCGGAATGAAGGAAAACAAGAACCAATTAACACCTGTAAGACACTTAATTAACAAGGGCAGGTGAGACGCATTACCTGGGGGGAAGGAATGGGGGGAGAGGGAGGGGTAGAGGGGGTGACACAGGTAAGGAGGGGAAGGGAAAGGGGAGGAAAGGGGAGGTGATTTAAAGACCCAATTAACACCTGCAAGACACTTAATTAACGAGGACAAGTGAGAGGGAGGGATGTGGGAAAGGGGATGACAGGTAAGAGGGTGAGGAAGGGGGGATGTGGGGAGGGGAGAAGGGGGTGACAGGTAAGGAGGGGGAGGGAGAGGGGAGGAAAGGGGAGGTGATTTAGACCGGTATGATCCCCTTCAATCTACATTTTCTTCCCATTTACTTTCTCTTCTCCCTTTCCTCCATTCTTCCCCCTCTTCCTCCTCTCCTCCTCCACCTTTCTTTCTCTTCCTTTCCCTTTCACTCTTCCTCCTTCCCCTTCCTTCTCTCCCTTCACCCTTTCTTCCTTTCCTTCCTCCATTCTTCCTTTCTCCTCCTCCACCACCCTTCCTTCCCTTCATTTACCTCCTCTCTCTCTCTCTCTCTCTCTCTCTCTCTCTCTCTCTCTCTCTCTCTCTCTCTCTCTCTCTCTCTCTCTCTCTCTCTCTCTCTCTCTCAAGGTCTGTCTTGTGAGAAAAAAAATGTAGCAACTAACGTGAGTGTGTGTGTGTGTGTGTGTGTGTGTGTGTGTGTGTGTGTGTGTGTGTGTGTGTGTGTGTGTTGATGTATTGATGCGTAAAGACTATTGTGAGCATCCAACGGTGTGTGTACGTATGTTTATGTATGTATATATGTATGTATGCATGTATGTATGTATGTATGTGATCTATTACGGTACAGAGACAGACAGACAGATATATATAGACAGACACACCAACACACTAACAAACACAGACACAAACGATGCACAAACAAACATACAAACAGACAGACAGACAGAAAGACAGACAGACAGAAAAAGACGAATAAAGAACAAAAAATTAAAAGAAATATACAAATCTACGCAGAAAATTACTAAACACACACACACACACACACACACACACACACACACATAAACAAACAAACATACATACTTCGCACTGTAGAATGATTGAGGTGTCCAAATCCATCTCTATCTCTCTCTTTTATCTCCTCTCCCTCTCTCTCTCACTTTCTCTCTCTGCTATAGGAACGAGTGTGTTATGCGAGAGAACTCCAGAAGCAAACTAAATCTCTCTCTCTCTCTCTCTCTCGCGCTGACCTTCCCATCCGTAACCACCACCATCACCACCGCCGCCGCCTACGCCCCTCCCACTCAGTTTCCTCCCCTTCTCTTATCTCCCCTTCCCTTCCTTCCCATCCCTCCCCTCCTACCCCTTCCTTTCCCTTATTTTCCATCCTTCTTTCCTCTCTCTGTTTTCCCCTCCCTTCATTTCTCTTCCATGCATTCCTCCCCCTTCCCCTCTTTTCCTTGTTTCCCTTTTTTCTTTCCTTCCTTTCCTCTTCCCTTCCCTTTCTTTCTCTCTCTTCCCTTCCCTCCATCACCTTCACCTCTCCCCCTTTCTTCTCTTTCTCCTAACTCCCAATCTATCAGTTCCTTTCCTTTTCTTTTCTTTCTCTCTCTGGCTTTCCTTCCCATCGCCTCCTTCAACCATCTCTCTCTCTCTCTTCCCTCCCTCCCTTACCTTCCTTCCTTCCCATCACCTCCTCCCTCCCCTTCCTTCCCCTTTCTTACTTTGGTTTATATTCCTCCATCATAATCTTTTCCTTCCCTTCCCTTAATCCCCCTCCCTTCCTTTCTCTCTTTCTTCCTTCCTTCCTTTCTTTCATCCTTCCTTCCTTCCTCCTTTCTTTCATTTCCATTACCACCATCTTCTCCCTCGTCCTCTCCCCCTCCTCCTCCTCCTCCTCCCATCATCTTACACCATCGCCATCATCAACCACCACTACCATCATCAACCTCCTCCTCTCCCATCACCACCACCATCACCACTATTACCAACACCGCCACAGCATACTCCCCTATCAGTCTTGTGTGAAATAACAGAGTAATTGAGATGAAGGGGGAGATGGGGCTTAAAAAGGAGGAGGAGGAGGAGGAGGAGGTGGAGGAGGAGGAAAACATAGGAGCAAGAGGAGAAGGGGAAGGAGGATTAGAAGAAGAGAGAGATGACGAGGAGGAGGAGGAGGAGGAGGAGGAGGAGGAAAAGATGTGAGCAAGAAGGGGGAGGAGGAGAAGGAGGATTAGAGGAGCAGAGATGAAGAGGAAGAAGGGAATTAGGAGGAGGAAGAGGAGGAGGAGGAGGAAAGAATATAAGATCAACAGACTGAGAACAAGAAAAATAGAAGGAGGAGGAAAAAGGAGAAAGTATAAAAGAAACAGGTTGATAAAATGAGGAGGAGAAGGATTAGAGGTAGAACGAGAGAAGGAGGATCGTAAGAACAAGAAGAGAAGGAGGAGTAACAGGAGAAAGGAAGGAGGAGAAAATAGAAAGGAGAGTGGATAGAGGGAAGGAAAAGAGAAGAAAAAAAAGGAAAGGAGGAGGATCGTAAGGAGAACAAGAGGAGAAAGGAAGATTAGGAAAGAGAAAGAGAGGGTAGAGGGAAAGGAGAGGAAAACGAGAGGAGGAGGATCATACAAACAAGAAGAGGAGGAGGAGGAGAAAGGAAGAGGAGGAAATAGAGAGGAGAGAGGGGAAGGGGAAGGGAGGAGATGAGGGTGTTTCAGTCTAGCACAAGTTCATTATACGCAAATCTAACTTTGGCGAACAGAACGCGTCAAAAAATGAAAATAAAAAAATAAAAAGTAATCACACAGAAATCCGGTTCGCTTTTTGGCTGAAGAAAAAAAGAAGAAAGAAAGAAAGAAAGAAAAAAGAAAGGGAGAGAAAGAAAGAAAATTGAGATGGCCTATATACAAAAGTTTTTCCATCACCTAAATGAAAGAAGGAGAAGAAGAAGAAGAAAAAGGAGGAGAGAGAGAAGAAAAAGAAAAAGAAGAAGAAGAAGAAGAAGAAGGAGGGGAGAGAGAGAGAGAGAGAGAGAGAGAGAAAATATGCAAAATAATAAGTGTCTGTCTATGTGTCTGTCTGTCTGTCACACTTACACAACCACACTTCCTACACACACAAAAAAAATAAAGGAGAAAAGAAATACCTCCATGCTGACTCAACCCTTTTTGAGACCACTAGAGCATGAGATAAGGACAAGGTGAGAGGGATTGAAGGACATTTTTAAAGAATCCAACCCCAGAAAAAAGTATCACAGGAACATTTTGTGAGGGATATATTTTTGCAAGGGATAAATAAATGGAAACTAAATAAATACCACAAAAAAGGGATCCATGGACATTTTAAAAGAATTCAACCCCAGAAAAGGGTATTAGAAGAACATTTTGTAAGGAATTTATTTTTGCAATGGGTAACATAAATGAAAACCAAATAAATACCACAAAAAACTATAGACGTATGAATAAGTGATAGAGATGGTAATAATGATCTTTCTGTAGCTACAAAAGATAAATAAGTAAAAATATGACAACAAAATAATGGTGACAGTAATAAAAATGATAACTAGTAATAAAAAAAATAACCAAACAAATCTTTAACAACAAAAACAACTTCACACACACACACACACACACACACACACACACACACACACACACACTCACCTGGTCTTCCTGTAGCGTTATGGCACTGGAGCGTGTGTCCAGCAGCTCGGCACTCTGGCTCCTTAGTTTGGCACTCCTGGACAGCCGGTTGCACAGCGTTACCACCTTGACCGAGTGCTGGGGGAGAGGGGGGGAGGCATGAATGGAGGTTAGTCAAGTGTTGCTATCCTTGTACTTCACCTAACCTAGCCTGACCTATCCTGACATAACATAACATAACCTATACCTAACCTAACCTGACCTGACCTACCCTAACCTGACATAACCTATACCTAACCTGACCTGACCTACCCTAACCAAACCAAACTTACCTAACCTAACATACCTGACCTATACCTAACCTAACCTGACCTATCCTACCCTAACCTGACCTACCCTAACCTAACCTAGCATGCCTAACCTAGCCCACCTATGGACTTTGCCACTCATAGTTTCCACACACATTTCATGGCTATTTTCACAGTTGTTTTGATCTATACACTCTTTCCAATTAATTTCCAGGAGGTTTGAAGGTTAGTAAAATACATATATGACAACAGCACAGCACCTGATCAAGTACGAGACGAGATATCAGCGCATTAATAAAACCTATCTTCACCAAACACTATTCACATATTATCAAACTCTTCTCTCCTTGCTTCCCACATGTTGCTTTCTATTACTGCAAGTACTAATCATAAAAACTAGTAACATATTCTCAAACACTTCTTTCCTTCAGTTTCCACATGTTGCATTCTGTTACTGCAAGAGATAAATCATAAAAACTATCCACATATTCTCAAACTCTCCTTTTCTTCAGTTTCCTACACACTGTTGCTCTCTATTACTGTAAGAGATAATCATAAAGCTATTGGCGTATTCTCAAAACTCTCCTTTCCATCACGTTGCTTCCCTCACCTTCCATCGACGCCTGGCTTGGTATGACTTGAAGTTGTCTATGTTGGTTTGTGCATGGCGTCGCTCCTCCTCCTGCTGCCTGGACTGGGGGCTGATCCAGGGGTGGTTCAGGGACTGGTCGGCTGTCATGCGCTTCCTGGGGGTAAGAGAGAGGCAGGAGGTAAAAGAGAGGTGCTAATGAGTGTAGGTTCACAAGCTTGTATAGACCATTCGTTCCACAGTACATCCTCATCATCATCTGTTTAACCTCACATTTTCCTATGATCTCTCCCCACCAACTGTACCTTTCCTTATCTGCCTGTAGCTACCTCACATCCTTCACCAACTGTACCTTTCTGCACCTACCTTAACCTACCTTGCATCCTTCAACTGCATCTTTCTTTCCCTGGACCTAGCTCTATCCAACTCCCATTCTTTCTCAAGTGTGCCTTTCTGAACCCTCCTCCATTAACTGTTCCTCCTTGCACCTCCCTGTACCCACCTCCCATCCTTCCCCAATTGTTCCTTTCTGCTTCTGCCTGTACCTGCCTCACATCCTTCCCCAACTGTACCTTTCTGCACCTTCCTCCACCAACTGTACCTCCCTGCACCTGCCTCTACCCACCTCACATCCCCACCAACTCTACCATTCTCCACCTACCTCGCATCCTTCATCAAGAGGCTGGTAATGAAGTTCTTGGCAAGGTCCGAGGTGTTACCAAAGTACTCCTCGTCGAAGGAGTAGTCCACCGCTGTCACGTTGTTGAAGGTCTCCTGCTGCGTGTCCCCGAGGAAGGGCGATGCACCGGACAGCCTGCCAAGACACAAGGGAACACCCACCACCAGAAGCATCAATACCTGGGCCTCGGTATTCAGGGACTTATGTGTTACAGGAATTCTACTTCTGAACTACTCACTGGTGGATGATGTATGATGAGTATGAATTCCTTCCTAACTGTTCCTCCAATTTGAAGATTTTGTTAAGCCTGTGTGGTCTCTCTCAACCCAAACAAGCAGAGATGGAGCTGTCTACTAACCATAATAATGTGCCTGTCACTATCCAAATTGTTAGATAGTGAATTACAGTCTTCATGTAAGGGAAATGATGAGAAATAAATCTATACCTACTAGATAATAAACAACAAGGGGACACCAGGGAGTTAGTGACACCAATATAACTAAAAGAAAATACTTTAGACTCCAGCAATAATGAAATAACCATCTTTCATATTTTTACCTTGAATAAGAAACAATCAGATTTGAAATATGGATATCATAAAATTATTGGCTTCCAAACATCGTAGTAACATTATCTTACCTACTCTAAAATGAAAAATCTCAATGAAAATGGTATATAATAATAACTACGTTTAAATATAGCATAATAAATAAAATTTCAGTGTAAAGTTTAAAGCACTTACTCACTCAGCACAAACACACACACACACACACACACACTCTTAAACTTAAAACTACACAAAAAACAAACTTGCAATGGGTCAGCTGGACAAACTTACACCCACCACAGAGAGTATCCCGCCACCCAATGCAAGACTCAACACTGTGCTTTCACCCCACTTACAAGATATATGTAATGACCCCAATGGCCCACATATCAGTAGCAAGGCACAGCGGCTCATAGTTGACAATCTCCGGGGCCACGAACTCTGCCGTCCCTGCATGGGGTGTGGATGGGGCAGTGCAAAACAGAGGGTGAGACAGTGAGGGCAATGGGGTGAACGATGGCACTGCGTCAGGATAGCATAACAACACTGCAGTCTGTCCCGGCAACTCTGTCACTCGGCTCTGTGGCAATAGCCTTGTTTCGCTTATACAACTCTGTCATTCAGCTCCGTGGTAATAGCTTTGTTTCCCTTATACAACTGTCATTCAGCTCCATGGTAATAGCTTAGATTCCCTTATACAACTCTGTCATTCAGCTCCGTGGTAATAGCTTATTGGTCAGCTCTGTGGTCCTCCTCTCGTCACTCAAGCATATTCTGACTATAACTGGGTCTGTGTCACTGTTTTTTTTAAAGAGGGAGGGTTATCAATCGGTTATAATGCTTTGGTGATAAAGAGTACATTTGATTGGAGTTCTTTACCCCTTACAGATGAGAATATGTTAAGGGAATGTGCTATGATGAATGTGCTTCCCCTACGGATGAAAATATACTGAGGAAACATGTTATAGTGAATGTTATCCCCGTGTGAATGAAAATATATCAAGGGAATGTGTCAGGATGCATCTTCTTACTCTGCGGATGAAATTATATCAAGGAAACGTGTCACAAGGCATGCTTCTCCCTTGCATACTTAAAGTGAATAAAATATATCAAGCAAATGTGTTATAATGCATGTGTTCCCCTTGCGTAAAAAAATGTCAATGAAACGCGTCACAATGCAGCCTAAAAAGCGTAATGATTAAGCTGTTGCCGTGCTGTGAGCTTCGTTTTCTGTCAGAGTTGCCGGCACAGACCACAGCTGCCTTGGCATCCAGCAGGCCACACACTAACCTGACCTGCTGTGGTGGTTCCCTGCAAGTTGTTGACACAGGAGCAATCACAGCATTCTTTTACTTTTTAACACAGACCGGCTATTTAAGATTTCTAAACATAAATTACATGAACCAAACAAAATCAACAGGCTTTAGATGTTTCTTTATATGGGCTAAAATGATTAATGGAAAGCAAAATAACACAAGTCACAAATCAAACTAACATGCCTCAGAGCAATGTTATCATGTATTTAGTGGTCACTTTAAACAACAAACTCTTTCACTTATTTATAGAAGGGAGATGAGACTAGTTTAGAGGTGGAAGGACACAGTAAGGGAAGAGGGAAGTTTATATGCTGCTACAGGGCCAGGTCGACAGAGACAGGGAAAGGATATTATATTTGCATTCTTGGATAGTTTCAACTATGGGATGCCTGGTACACACACACACACACACACACACACACACACACTCACACACACACACATGCCAGATATTCCTCTTACTTGATGTATAGAATCAGGCCAATGAAGACAAATTTTCACCCATTTTAGAATCTTTTTAATACTTTTACAGCATTTGGAATCTGGACCGAGTCATTTGGAGATTAGACCAAGCAAAATGAAGGAGGATTATTACAATTCCAACCCCAAGAATGGGAGAAGATGGACTGTAAATGCAAAAGAAGAACATTTGAAATCGTATCTAATTTCTTTTCGCACTTTACATCTTGACAAACCAGATACGAGAGCTAAGTGTGGCCTCTTTTTTTTAAAGTTCAAGGAAGCAGCTCAAGGGCAAAAACATATGAAAAACAAAACAATCCACTAAGCACTGCTCCTATGAAAGAGAGTAGCGAAGAGTGGCCAAAAGAGAGGTGAATTTCGGGTGAAGAGGCATCTTGATACATCACAATCAACAAACTGAGGAAGGAGAAGCAAAGACACGCAGTCCTCATGCAGCAGTGACTAACATGTTTGGACTGCAGTGCCTCTGTTCCTTCCTTCCTCGCCACCATGATGAAACTACGACCAAGGCATTGCTGGTGGGGTTACAGTGGGCAGCATGCAGCTTGGTTCCTTGCAAGGCTGTGCTGTGTTCTCTGAGTGTACCATGCTGGCCTAAGGGAGGAGCTAAACCAAGAGGAGGAGGAGGAGGAGGAGGGGGTAAAATAAGAGGGAGGATGGGGAGGAGGGAAGGAAATCAAGACAGAGGAAGGAAATGGAGGAAGAAGGGAAGGAGGGAGAGGAAAGGGAGGAGGTGAAAACAGAACGAGGTAGATAAGGTGAGTAATACATGACAGAGAAAGGAAAAGAGGAGGAGGAGGGGAAGGAGAAGGAGAAGGAAAAGGAGGCAACAAAAGACAAGAATATAAAGGTAAATACTTCAGAATCCAAGAAGCAAAAGTAAGCAATGCCAAAAAAATGACCCTTTGAAACAGAATTGTACCTGAGCAAAGGAGAGTGGAATATATGAAAAGAAAGAAGGGAGGGAAGGAAGAGCATGTAAGAGGAAGGGAAGGGAGGTGCGGAGGGCCCACTTACCCATCAAATCCCTCACTTCCTCAGTTTGCGTGATCTCCCGTGACAGGCCGAAGTCGATGAGTTTGATGTTCTGCCGATTCTTGCTTAGCAGTAGAACATTCTCCGGCTGCAACAAAAGGTCCTGATTAGAGTATGTTTGGTTTGGAAATGAAGACAGAGAGCTAAGAGGTCACAAGAAAAAAATGAGAAAAGGAACATGTTTTAATGACACAAAAAAGTAGTTTTCTCCATAGAAATGTAAATACTGGGAATGAATTAGAAGTGGTGGAGGCAGTGTGCAAAAATTTGAGGGAAGACTGGACAAACATAGATATGGAGACAGGACCAAACAAGTGTAGCTCAGCTCCTGTACTGAACATTACAACTAGATAAATACAACTAGGCAAATACAACTCAGTAAATACTACTCATACACACACCAACGTACGAAACTTGGGTCATATGGTCAGAGAAAGGTTAAGCAGATGACAGCCAGACACAGTGGTTCTCTTACCTTAAGGTCGAGGTGAGCGATGCCCTTGGAGTGCATGTGGCTCACTCCCTGCAGGATCTGGTGGAGGAAAGCTGATGCCTCCTCCTCAGAGAGCCGCTCGCGCTCACTGATGCGCTCGAACAGCTCCCCCCCGCGCACCCTTAAATTAATTTGTTCATTTATTATTTTATAACAGTAAAGAAAGGAAGGAAGGGAAGGATTAGCACTGGATCAAGCAAAATGAAGGAGGATCACCACAAGTCAAACTCTATGAAAAGTAGATGGACTATAAATGAAAAAGAGTAAAGGAAGCAGGTCAAGGGCAAAAATAAATGAAAACAAAAAAGCCCGGTAACTACTGCTTCTAATAAGTCAACTTAGCACTGTTTCTCGTACTACTAAACTACTTCACAATGGCAATTTCTCCTTTACTAGTCATCACAATGCTTTCCTTCATAACCCTTAAGTAATGTTCGTTAAAAGAACCTAAAAATACGCTGATTAAAGTTAAAATTGTGAGACGAGGTGTGCAGGTCATTAATAGGGCAGCAGCATCAACAGCAAGGAGGAAAGCAAGTCCTACAGGGTATGGAAGAGAGGATTCTCGGGACACTCACAGCTCAAGGACGAGGATCACATGCTGGGCGTTGTCGAACACTTGGTGGAGGGAGATGATATTCTGGTGGTTGTCGAGCCTCTGAAGGACCCGCACCTCCCTTGCAATGACCTCCAGCGGCAGCCCCCGGCGGGAGGAGGCCACCCGGCGCTTGCGGATGTACTTCGCAGCATATTCACTGCGGGTTGCCTTCTCCACACACCGGCGCACAACTGCAAACTGTCCACTGTTGGGAAGAAAGGGTGTTAATGGTGTGATTTTTTGTTTCCCTTGTCTTCCAAAGAGATTTTTTTTATTTCCTAGGAGGCTTAGAGATGTGGCTGGTATTCTTAGATGCTACCAAGTCTCACCTCAAAGGCCATTACTTGTATTGTTAGTGCTTGAGAAATGCCAACCCATCTGTAGTACTCCTTTCTTGACATGCACAGTATTATGACTTATTGTCTAAAAGTGTGTTCATCTATAACATTAATATGCTAAGGGCTGAGGGTTTGTGAGTGAAATTTAAGGCACTTAAACCCATCGTAGCAACACCAAATTCTGCCTATGGGCGCGGATTTGGCATGAAAAGAAATTACCTTACTTTCATTCCCCTTTTCACAACCCATCGACCTCAAGATAGTACCCAATCGCTGCTGCAATTATCATCTGTCACCGCAAACCAGTAACCTCTCCCAGTTTGATCAGTATTTCCAGTTTCTTGATAAATTTACACTGAAAACTGGGACGTCTACCGTTGATGAGAGGAAGGGGCAACAGGTTAATGGCATGAGTCAGCCGCGTTCCTCACCTGCCGATGTCCTCGTACACCTCATACAGCTCCTCGAAGGCCTGGGTGCTGTACTCAATGCCCTCCATCTCCTCATGCCGGGCCCGAGCCTCACGCCCGCCGCCCGAGGCCAGGCACACAGGCAGGCCCAGACGCCATCACCGACACCTGTAAACAACAACACCTACAGGCGCCGAGGGGGCTGGATCCCCTTGGCACTGCTGGGAGGGGAGTCGAAGGTGTTGGATCCTCTTGTGTGGAAGCTGGGCAGTGATCTCTATTATTATATGAGAGATCAGTGGATATGAGAGTGCTGGATCCCCTTGAGTTCGGAATTGATGGTGCTGGATCCTCTTGTATGGAAGCCGAGGGTGCTGGATCCTCTTTTAGAAGGGCCTATGGGATCGAGGTGGTCTCTCTCTCTCTCTCTCTCTCTCTCTCTCTCTCTTCTATTTTTCTACCTACTACTATTTTTTATACTACTACTACTACTATATTATTACTACTACTACTACTACTATATTATTACTACTACTACTACTACTACTACTACTACTACTACTATTTTTTATAGGCTACTGCTTCTACTATACTGTTACTGCAACTACCCTATTACACATACGAATAACAATAGTCAATAGTCAACCAATTAATAGCCAATCTAGTAGTCAATAGTCAGTTAATAGTCTATGGTCAGTGTTCCTTGCTGATCATGTTATCGGTCAATGCTCCCTATTAATACACAGAGGAATATAACAACAGTAGTCAAGAATAACCAATAGTAGTCAATAGTCAGTCGATTAATAGTCAAAAGTCAGTGTTATCATGTTATCGGTGCTCCCTAGTAGTACATAGCCAATAGTCAGTTTAATAGTCAGTCAATTGTCATGTTATCGGTGCTCCCTAGTAGTACACAAAGAAATAGAACAATAGTAGTCAACAGTAAATAGCCAATATATATCAATAGTCAGTCGATAGTCAGTGTTCCCTAGTACAGGTTCTCTACAAGTCAATGCCCCCTATTACCTACACAAAGAATTATATATTTATATCACGTCTCAGTGCAGTTGTCTCCCATGTCCCGCTGTCCAAACCGGGAGTTCTTCCGGATAGGTCTCCATGCAGGGCAGAATCTATCGACTTGCTCAATCCACGAACTCTGTGGACGTCCCCTTAGCAGTGTCGAGTTCTGGGTAGGGTGCTACATGCCCGTAAAGCCGGAGGTGGTGTTCACGGAGTATGCAGGTAATAAGCTTCGAATCAGTTTTACGGAGTTATCACCGCTTCGACACATTGTCATTCAAGCGATATCCCATGCTTCTGAATAGGCACTTGTTATCAAAAGCATATCAGTCCGCCTCTTCAAGTCACTATTCAATGCCCATGTCTCACAGCCATACAGTAAGACATGGATGGACACATGTAACTAAGAGATTTGGATCTTTGTCCTTATGCACAGTTAACTATCGATAACGCCATACACCCGTGCTGAGCGAGGCAATGCGTGGCAAAGAATCCGTCGTAAGATTTGACGAGACCTGCCGTAGTTCTGCACTGTTCTACCAAGGTATGTGAACCTTTCCAAGACCACAATGTCCTCATCATAAGAATGAACAGACTTTAGTTTCATCCAGTAAGCCTCCTCACCTGTATCTTGATCTTGGCCCAGGAGCCCCTTCTCAAGAGTTTCGCCTCCTCGTGCAGTGCCTTGAGAGCCATCACGTACCTAGACCTCCAGTGACTCCACAGAAGTGTGATACTGCAAACAGATGCTCCACAATTAGGCCTACTGATCCACAACTCTGCCTAATAAGCAATTCATATAAGTGTTGAAAAGTAATGGGGCAAGGACTGCGTTCACGAGAAAGTAGCTGGACACGCTACTTTCCTGCAAGCATGGAGTGTATGAACGAATGCAACACAGACACATCAGACACATCATCGAGATTCAGCCCTTTTGACCTTATACAACCATCTCATTTATCATTTTCCTGTTGCGTATAATTGCTTTTGCATAAATTTCAGTAGGTATAAGGTATAACCCTTCCTGCAAGCATGGAGTATGAAAGAATGCAACACAGACATCATCAAGAACCAGCCCTTTTGACCTTATACAAACATTCCATTCTTCATTTCCTGCTGCGTATAATTACTTGTGTATAAATTTCAGTACGTATAGCCCTTCCTGCAAGCATGGGGTGTATAAAAGAATGCAATACAGACATGCATCGCAGAGAACCAGCCCTTTCGACCTTATATACTAACCTTATTCATTTTCCTGTAATATATATTACTTTGTGTATAGAAATCATCACGTATAACCCTTCCTGCAGACATACAATCATATGTCATCAAGAATCATCCCTAAGGAAACAGAAGGCATTTTAATAAACCATTTTTCGTTACGTATATTTACTTGCGTTTAGAAATCACGTATAACCCTCACTGCAGACATTCAACCATACATCATCAAGGATCAGCCCTCTCAACCGTATTGTGTCTTCGTATGGCGGAGACACTGTATAACAGGGTGTATGGTACTGTGTGTGTGTTCGTGTGTTGACTTTATTTCCACACCACCTTGATTTGAGGTAAAAGTCTTGGTGCGTTTTTTTTTTCAAGAGGTGTCCCCCGTAGGCCTAATCCTCTTTTATTTGGTCAGGAAATTAATTGTTACGAAAGAGTGCACGTTGTTATAAAAGCACATGGGGTTGTAACAAAAGGGTAGAGAATTGTTTTGAAAGCATACGTGGTTGTAACGAAAGTGCGCGGTGTTGTAACAAAAGCTTGCGGGGTTGTTTCGATCAACAGTGTATGGGTTTGTTGCAATACCCAAAATCCGTAGAAATTGTAAATAGCCGTAGCAGCAAATATTGTCATGCAGAAACCATATATAGTTGTTAATAGCAGCAGCAGCAGCAAAAAGGTTAATGTGAATAGTCGAAGAGGAAGTTAGGTTTGGCATTCAAAAGCCATAGATGTTGTTGATAGCCAATCGCAGCAGCACCAAAGCTGTTACGATACTACCATTATGCCAGATTAATACGCTCCCCATGTGTATTTTCCCATAGCACGTACTTAAAATATATCCCACTCCCACTGGTAGACATGTAAATATATAGTTTAGTACACACACTTAGAAATATAAACCCAGTACCTTTTGCTTAAACTATACCACCTAAACATACGTAAATATATCGCTTCATACATATACTTACAAATATAACCCAGTAACGTACGCTTAAAATGTCGCATCGTACATATACTTACAAATATATAAGTATAATTGCTCGTGTATAAATTTCAGTGCGTATAGCCCAAAGTGTATATATGGGAGAATGCAACACAGACACACATCATCGAGAATCAGCCCTTTTGACCTTATACAAACATCTCATTCTTCATTTTCCTGTTATGTATATTGGTTTATGTATAGAAATCATCACGTATAACCCTTCCTGCAGACCTACAATCATACGTCATCAAGAATCATCCCTAAGGAAACAAAGCATTTTAATCAACCTTTTTTCGTTACGTATATTTACTTGCGTATAGAAATCATCACGTATAACCCTTACTGCAGACACTGTATAACGGGGTGTTTGGTACCGTGTGTCATTGCCACAGTACGAGGAGCAACAACACAAAGCAGATTTTATCTATAGCGCGTGCCAGTTCCTACGACTTTTGCCTGGCCCATGCTGCCCCCCAGTGCTTCTCTTAAATGGAGATGCTGAAGTTGGGGTATATTAAAGGTCTGGGCAGTACATGGGTAGCAGAAGTAAGGGTTGCGATAGCCGGAGCAGCAGTGCACACTTACAAATATATAACCCGAGACTTCATAGATGCGTAAACATATCGCGTAGTACGTACATGCATGAAAATATAACCTGGTACTTTAAGTTTTAAAAATATTCCTTACAACACTTAGATATATACATATACGTCAGAACCTTTCCACTCCATTCTTCTTATGTATAGTTTAGTCATACTTTTGGTAACTTGTCGTAAGACGTATAACCCAGAGGCCAGGGAATTGGTACCAGGGAGACTGGGGGAATAAGCTGCTGTTCAAGGCAAGGACTGGAACAACAAGTAAAGGAGAGAAGCAGAGATGAGAAGGACAAAAACTGCAGCGTTTGTATAGGGGAAAAAGAAACAAAAAGAGCACCTGATAGTGGCCTGTGACAGGTATGAAGAGGAGAGGCAAAGGCTATTAGCATCTGTGGTGGAGATCATTGGGGAAGAGGAGTGGCATAGCAGAGTGGAGGAGGAAGACGGAGGAATAAGTACCGTGTTAGGACCATAAGGATGTAAAGAGGAAGCAGTGAAATTAATACCTCACAAAAATTTTTTTGGCATGTTGCTGCAAAAAAAAGATCTGAGCATGTAGTGAAAGTTGAGTGAAAAATGTAATAATGGAAAATAGCAAAAGCGCTTAGGTAGGCAAATCAGGGAAAGAAATGGACAGAAAACCAAAGTTCAGGATGAAGTGCTCAGTATTACAAGTGAATAAAGGGCAAGGCAAGGCAAGGGAAGGCAAGGGAAGGGCAGGGCAAGGCAAGGGAAGGTCAGGGCAAGGGAAGGTCAGGGCAAGGGAAGGTCAGGGCAAGGGAAGGACAAGGCAAGGGAGACCAACGCACAGGGCTATATATGGCCAGCCAAGAAGACGAGACGCACAGGGCTGGCCAGCCAAGAAGGCAAGGTCAGGGAACGCACAAGGCCAGCCAGCCAAGAAGACGAGACGCACAGGGCTGGCAGCCAAGGCAGGACAGGGCAAGGGAAGGGCAGGGCAAGGGAAGGGCTGGGCAAGGGAAGGGCTGGGCAAGGGAAGGGAAGGGCAGGACAAGGGAAGGTCAGGGCAAGGGAAGGACAAGGCAAGGGAGACCAACGCACAGGGCTATATATGGCCAGCCAAGAAGACGAGACGCACAGGGCTGGCCAGCCAAGAAGGCAAGGTCAGGGAACGCACAAGGCCAGCCAGCCAAGAAGGCGAGACGCACAGGGCTGGCAGCCAAGGCAGGACAGGGCAAGGGAAGGGCAAGGCAAGGCAAGGGCTGGGCAAGGCAAGGCAAGGCAATTAAGTCAAGGCAAGGGCAAATCAAGGCAAGGGAAGGCTTAAGCATTCATCCTGAATTTAGGTTATCTGTCCTTTTCTTTCCCTAATTTGCCTGCCTATGCGCTTTTGCTATTTTCCACCATTACACTTTTCACTCAACTTTCACTACATATTCAGATCTTTTTTTCCCAGCAACATGCCAAGAAAATTTTTGAGTGCAAGGGAAAGGCAAGGCAAGGCAAGGGCACCACCACCACCATCACGTACCACCACCACCACCACTATCACGTACCACCACCACCACCACTATCACGTACCACCACCACCACCACCACCACCATCACGTACCACCACCACCACCACCACCATCACGTACCACCACCACCACGTACCCCCACTATCACGTACCACCACCACCACCACTATCACGTACCACCATCAGGTACCACCACCACCACCACCACTATCACGTACCACCACCACCACTATCACGTACCACCACCATCACGTACCACCACCACCACGTACCCCCACTATCACGTACCACCACCACCACCCCTATCACGTACCACCACCACTATCACGTACCACCACCAACACTATCATGTACCACCACCACCACCACCGCTATCACGTACCACCACCACCACGTACCACCACTATCACGTACCACCACCACCACTATCACGTACCACCACCAACACCACTATCACGTACCACCACCACCACCACCACGTACCACCACCACCACCACCACCACTATCACGTACCACCACCACCACCACCATCACCACTATCATGTACCACCATCACTATCACGTACCACCACCATAAGTCATCGGCGCATGGCCAAAGACCACCCACATGTCCTAAAACCCACCTATCAACCCAGACTCCAGATTCTCTCTATATAAGGATAAAAAAATGAGCTGCGGGGAGGTAGAATGTGCAAACTAAGATGGCATCATTATAAACATTAACCACACCAGGCCCCGCCAAAAAAAAAACACCAGGCCCCACCAAAAAAAACACACCAGGCCCCACCAAAAAAAAAACACCAGGCCCCACCAAAAAAAAACACCCGGCCCCGCAAAAAAAAAAAAAAAAAAAAAAACAGGTCCCACAAAAAAAAAAACACCAGGTCCTACAAAAAACACACCAGGCCCCACAAAAAACACACCAGGCCCCACCAAAAAAAAACACCAGGCCCCACCAAAAAAACACCACGCCCCACCAAAAAAACACCAGGCCCCACCAAAAAAACACCAGGCCCCACCAAAAAAACACCAGGCCCCACCAAAAAAACACCAGGCCCCACAAAAAAACACCAGGGCCCACCAGAAAAACCCACCAGGCCCCACCAAAAAAAAACACCAGGCCCCACCAAAAAAGCACAAAGCCCCACCAAAAAAAAACACCAGGCCCCACAAAAAAAAAAACACCAGGCCCCACCACAAAAACACCAGGCCCCACCACAAAAACACCAGGCCTCACCAAAAAAAGCACAAGGCCCCACAAAAAAACACCAGGTCCCACCAAAAAAAAAACACCAGGCCCCACCAAAAAAAACACAAGGCCCCACAAAAAAAACACCAGGTCCCACCAGAAAAAAAAACACCAGGCCCCACCACAAAAACACCAGGTCCCACAAAAAAAAACCAGGCCCCACCAAAAAAAAAACACCAGGTCCCACCAAAAAAAAAACACCAGGCAACAAAAAAAAACACCAGGCCCCATCACACAAAAACACCAGGCCCCACAAAAAAAACACCAGGCCCCACCACAAAAACACCAGGCCCCACAAAAAAAAAAACACAAGGCCCCACAAAAAAAACAAGGAACCACAAAAAAACACCAGGCCCCACAAAAAAAAACACAAGGCCCCACAAAAAACAACACCAGGCCCCACCACAAAAACACCAGGCCCCACCAAAAAAAAAAACACCAGGCCCCACCAAAAAAAAAAACACCAGGCCCCACAAAAAAAAACACCAGGCCTCACCAAAAAAAACACAAGGCCCCACAAAAAAACACCAGGCCCCACAAAAAAACACCAGGTCCCACCAAAAAAAACACCAGGCCCCACAAAAAAACACACAAGGCCCCACAAAAAAAACACCAGGTCCCACCAAAAAAAACACCAGGCCCCACAAAAAAACACCATGTCCCACAAAAAAAACACCAGGTCCCACCAGAAAAACCCACCAGGGCTCACCAAAAAAAAAAAAAAACAGGGCCCACCAAAAAAAAAACACCAGGCCCCACCAAAAAAAAAAAAAAAAACATGGGCCACTATCACCCACACCCTCACAGTATAGATGGGCCCATAACACACACACCCACAGTAATAGATGGGCCACTAACACAGTAATAGATGGACAGACACACACACCCACACCGTAGAACGGGGGCATTAACACACCCACCCACACAGCAATTTCTACCCAGACACACGGAAGGAAAGAGGTTGGAGGTGCTGTCAAGAGAAAAGACAGACAGCGAAAGCTTAAAGCTCTGAATCAGCTACCTAACGTCACCTTCTGAGGGAAATAAACCGAGACGTGCTAAGCGAATCCGAAACGAGCCATCCAGAGGGAACGAAACACATGAGCGGGAGCGAACCACCAAACATACACAAACTACTTCCTCCCTTCTCCTTTGTTGTTTACTTGCAACAATAAACTATCAATCAATCAATCAATTATTCACCACACAACCATAACAAACAAATATCACTAGCCTCACCCCCCCCCCCCCCTTCCCGTGAAACTACTAAAAACTGAGAATGGATACAAAACGATAATACAAAATGGGATAAATCAAAGGAAAATGAAGGAATTGAACTCTTAAAATGTATACAAACAAGCTGTACTGCCTGGGGGCTGGGATGGCATGCTCCTCCCTTCTCCTTTGTTGTTTACTTGCAACAATATACTATCAATGAATCCCACATGCTGTCCTGAAGACCACCTGAACTCCAGATTCTCTAAATGAGGATAAAAAAAATGAGCTGCGAGGAGGTACAATGTGCCGACTAAGAAACATAAGAACGAATTAAAAGTAACCAATCACAATCATGAATGTTGGGGCAAGAAAGGTAAACCACGAAGGATCACTGGCAGGACACGACACATCACAAATAAGGTTACAATTAATGTATCAACTATTGCCGGGGGATGCCATTACAGTGTTATCTCTCCCATCTCATTGCAGAGGTGTTTCGGTTCAGGCCGGACTGGAGTGGGTGGGAGTAGGGGAGAGCCGGTATGATTCAGATACTTTTTAGAAAAATATTTTTAGAAAAAGAAGTTTAAGTAGTAGTGTAATTTTGTTGATCTCAAAATGTTCCTCCATCCTTTGGCTCTTTCGGCTGCTAATATGACACTCGTAGCTATTTCCAGTTTTCAGATGTAGGTGGTGAAAGACAAGTTTCTAAATCGTCCGAATCATCCCCACCCGTGCTGATGGTTCGGCCAGGGAGGTGGGATATGGTACGGACACTCATAATACTCGCCATAATATTAATATAACTTAAGTTTGATTGGCTAATAAACAAGATTATATCTTCTACAAAACATTTATATAAGGACAAAGTATCCTCTCAATATTTAAAGGGGAAAATAATAAAAGGAGAACTATAAGAAATATCTGAAAACTTTTGGTATTATGGCTTCCTTCTCTTCTCACAAGCATAATATCTGAATATAAATCAACCAAATTAAAAATGTGTGGTCACACTCCTTTTCCAGCACAAGAGCCTCGGTGGTGATCGTGTTATACGGCAACACCTTCGCCGAGCATCGCTGCGTCACCGAAATAACTTACATCTCGCTAATTGGCACGTTTTTGAAGCGAGAGCTTACGATACACCCTGACAATATTACATACGAGATGCAAAAAAACATAAATTAGGACTTGCAGCGAAAATAACAGCTCTGAGCATATTTGTAGTGACGACTAGCCTGATAGCGGGCCGCTGCACCATAACTTAGATTAACACTTAAAATACTTATTCTTACCCCATTAACCCACAATGCTCTCTCCCACGCCTATTCTAAAGTAATAACAACAGGTAGGAAGAGTAGACAGGTAGATAAGACTCCCTAACAAGCACTAACAGAGGTATGCAACTAATCCAAGGTCTGAGGGGGATTCGAACGCGGGTCACGTGAGGGAGACTTAGCAACCAAGAGGGGCGTATCCGGTCGAGGAGGAGGAAGAAGAGGATGAGGTTGCCACAGGATACAGCTGAGCCACGAAACAGCTGAGTCAGAGTCACAAGGAGGAGCCACACCAGCAGCTTACTCTGTCCACTTCCAAGGAGATTCTTTTGACACCTGTGCTTCTGCTGCTCAGGTGATAAGATTTTCCTGGTTTTATTTAGTTTTTCTTATCGGTTTTAATTAAGTAGGTTGATTATTGTTAGTGTGTGGATTGTAATGTCACCGGCGAGTTATATATGTTGTAATAATGTATGACTTTTACCATGTGGACAAGATTTTCTATTAATTGTCACCGGCGAGTAATATGTTGTAATGTATGAGTTTTACGATCTGTGGACAAGATTTTCTATTAATTGTCACCGGCGAGTAATATGTTGTAATAATGTTGACTTTCGATGTGTGGACAAGATTTTCCTACTTTTTTTTCGTTTTTCTTAGTGGTTTTTAAGTAAGTCGGTGGATTGTTTATTGTTATTTGAGTGTGAATTGTTATACTGTCACCGGCGAGTAATATGTTGTAATAATGTATGACTTTAAATTAACGTTTCTAGCCGCTCAGGTGACAAAATTAACTTTTTTTTTCTCGTTTTTCTTAGTGGTTGATTCTTGTTATATGAGTGTGAATTGTTCTTCTGTCACTGGCTAGTATAAATCAAGTGTTAATGGTCAAGTCAGTCAATTACAGCGATGGGTTATGAAAAGAAAGGGAATGAAAGTAAGGCAATTTCTATTAATGCCTCGTCTCATGGGCACAGGAAGGGAATGCAGTATTGTTCGGGATTAGTGTGGCAGTTGACTCGCATTGATTTTACAGGCAAGAGGTGTAGGTAAATATATACTTTAGCTCCACTACCTCAAATTACCGCATACACCTTCATAATGTGCTTGAAGGGCAATAGACATGACATGAAACCAAAGTATGAAGGTGCCAACGGTTAGTAGAGGACCTTTGATATATGAAAAACAAGGTAAATTAAAAGTTATGCCCTTGCTTTTGATGCCTCTTTCAAGACAGGGTTAGAGATTTATATATTTGACCCTACAGATGTTTGATATTTATAAGCCCCTTCGTACAGTCTAGTCTCTGCTTTTGGTTATCTCAACACTACTTTTTCAGGCAAGGATGTATGCTCTAGTGACGGTGGTGGCGCTCCTGCTGGTTGGGTCCAGAGCTGCGCCGGCTGCCGATGAAATAAAAAACCTGCCTGGCCTGAACCATGACATTTCCTTCAAACACTACAGTGGATACTTGAATGGGGTGGAAGGGAAGCACCTACACTATTGGTAAGTCGACAGTTGACTACGGTATATATTTAAATTGATAAAAATGAAGGAAAAATTAAAAGAATTGATGTAGACCCAAACAGTCCTCTCGCTGAGCAGACATTGATTTGAAAAAAAAGACATGTTCAGCATCAACTGGCATGGATTTTGCCTTCACTAGTAGCCTGGAAACATATACTCCCAGGTCTTTCTCTGCCTCTGTGGTGGATAGTGGAGTGTTTATGTGGTATTGGTATGCTTGATTTCCCCTCATAAGGTGCATGACTTTACATTATTTTTCATTGAATTGTAGCAGCCATGTTTTGTTCCATTCCTGTAGCTTGGTGATGTCTTCTTGTAGGAAATCCGCAGTCAGAGTTTAGAGGCATAGGAGCGATTTATCCTGCCTACTGAAAGCCTCTTGTGCCCATTCCAGGTTCACTGAGTCATCCCGTGACCCTGTGAATGACCCAGTGGTGCTGTGGATGAATGGTGGCCCCGGTTGCTCATCCATGGAAGGCCTCCTGGCTGAGCTGGGCCCCTACCTCATTAATCCCGATGGCAAGACACTGAGGAAGAATAAGTACGCATGGAACACCGTAAGTTACAGAGGAACATTTTATAGCATGGTAGAATTTTTGCATGTTAATGTAACTTGCCACTAGAGTTGTAAAATTCCCAGAAATTATTTTACCATGAAATTTTTATGAATGATTGGGAACTTTATTGATTGTGCCATGTATTAAAGCATTTATGGAAATTTAACTGAACTAATTATATTATTTACTTATTTATTAGTTTTTAGCTTAATCCCAGGAAAATGAGGTGTGAAGATAATGCCGTTTCTCATACCCTTCTTTACCATCAGACTCGCACTTCTTCCTCTAATACTTCTCTCCAGTGCACCTGTTACCTGCATGCCCCACACCACTCCCTCCCTCACCTGCCATCCATGCTTACATAATGACATAGAACTATTATCCTTAAGTACTTCCATTGTCCTGCTCTCTGCCCTAACTCTGTATGGCTTTGCAAAATTGATAATCTTGAAGTGAATTTGGCTGGACATATAATTTTTGTCATGTTATTTAAATGATTTTCCTCAGATGGCAAATGTGTTGTTCCTTGAGGCCCCAGCTTGTGTAGGGCTGTCTTATGATGACAATGATAACTGCTCAACTGGAGATGACGAGACTTCACTGGGTAACTACCTTGCCCTTCAAGACTTCTTCAAGAACAAGGTAAATATATGGTCTTGTAATGTTATACTCAACACTCCATTACATTTTTATAATCATAAAGATTGTAATGTCTGAAATAACTACAGTCTAATATTTTAATGATTGCAGCATGTAATATAAAAGTGTTTAGGTCATCAGTCATTATCCAGTTAATTTTTTATATTTTTAGTTTCCAGAATACAGAAACAACAGCTTTTTCATCACGGGAGAGTCCTATGGAGGCATCTATGTGCCTACCCTGGCCGTGAGAGTTCTGAAAGGACAGGATCAGTTCCCAATCAATCTGCAAGGTTATGCCATTGGTAATGGATTGTCCAGCTATGAACTCAATGACGATTCAATCATCTTCTTTGCTTACTACCACGGCCTCTTTGGTGATGAGTAAGTACTCTATGACTCCCGTATTGCTAATATATTTGGAATTTTTGTGTTCTGCTCAACTGAATGTTGTATGCATTTTTTTTTTTTTTTTTTTTTTTTTTTTTTTTTTTAATATATTGGTGAGTGTTAAGTGTTGCTGGTACGTTGTATTTTCCATCAACCGCTGGTAACAAGTTTCTGTGTGTCAGCCTTTGGACCCGCCTGGTGGAGCACTGCTGCACCGGTGGCCGTCCCACCAGACAAACCTGCAACTTCTCCAACTCCAAGTGGCCGATGTGTTCCCAGGTGGTGAGTGTCAAGACTGGGCTGCTTTTGTTGGCTTGAGATTGATAAGAAAGTTGTTCCTTACTTCTTAAAACAGAAAAATTCTTAACAATAATTTTCCATTTACAGGTCCAGAAAGCCTCCGACATCATCTACAACGAGGGACTGAACATGTACAACCTGTATGACAATTGCCCACACACAACGGCAGGCAAGTTTTCCCGCCACGAAGCAGACCTGTCAAACATTCTGAGGCAGCACGACTTCCACAGCACCTTGATGCTCAGGGCAAAGAACAAGTGAGTTTGATTTATGGAGCTGGGGAATAATTTTGAAGTGAAAGTTGTAGTGCAAAGCAGGTGCATCTTCTTGTCGTTAAAATATGGTGTTCATTTATGCATTTATATTTGTCTTGTCTTGCACTGTAGAACCATCAAGAGTCATAATTGCATTAATTTCAGAAAACCTGTTCAGCTGGACCCTCCCTGCACCAACGGGACAGACCTCCTCATGTACCTCAACACTCCTGAGGTGCGCATGGCCCTCCACATCCCACTGGACGTCAAGAAGTTTGAGCTCTGCAAGTAAGTGGATCTAGTGGCTGTCTTGAGTATATGCCCGTAAAGGTAAATGTGAAAAGGCTAAAAGGTTGAAAGAAGGAACGCTTACAAAGTGTTATTTAAGTATAGATTGCAAGCGTATTTTTACAGCATGGAGTTGAAATGGACCAGTGTTTTCGAGTAAGTTGATTTAGTGGCTATGTTGATTATATGCACGTAAAAGTAAATGAGGAAAGGCTAAAAGATTGAAAGACGAAATGCTTACAAGATAGCAAGCGTATTTTTAAAGCATGGAGGTGAAATGGACCAGTGTTTTATGTTATCTACCCTATTTGCTCTGAGGGAGAATAATGCCGTTTCTCATACCCTTCTTCACCACCGTACACTAACACTTTTTACTCTCCTACTCCCCTCCGCTGCATCTATTACCTGTTCATAAGTGTGATTTCATTTCAGTGACGAGGTGAACTTCAAATACCAGCGTGAGTACTCCACCATGAGGCCCCAGTACGAGTTCCTGACGAGCCGGGTGCGAGGACTCATCTACAACGGAGACATCGACATGGCCTGCAACTTCCTGGGAGACGAGTGGTTTGTGGAGAGTCTTGGTCTTCAGGTGGGTGGCCGAGGTCTGCTATTCTCTCATTCATGACCATGGAGATGTAGGCTAAGTTACATGTTAGGGACTGTAGCTAAAGTTCAACACACACACAAAGTCTCCTCTCTCTTCAGTCTTCCAGTCGCATTAAATCATTAGAATTAGTCTCGTGTGACAAAAAATTCACATCTGGTATTGTTCTTGTCCTCCCTTTTTTATTCTTCCTAGTTTACTGTCACTATCTAATTTTTCATATCCATATCTGCTCATTAAGTGGGCTCTGTTTGGGTCTATCATTTATTTTCCCAGGATGCCCTTTCATGGATCTCAATAATAATAACTACTATTTCTGTGGCAGGTGAAGGAGGGCCGCAGGATGTGGCACCAAGGAGGTCAGGTCGGAGGCTTTGTTAAGCGCTTCACCAATCTGGACCTTGTGACCGTGCGCGGGGCGGGACACATGGTGCCCGAGGACAAGCCAGCACCCTCCCTCCAGATGATCACTTCCTTCCTGTTCAATAAGCCGTACTAGGAGGGGGGCTGCACACACTGCAAAATGCTTGTGATCCACTGGTTGTGAGTTCTTGATAGGTTCTTTATAATTAGTTACAGTGAAGTTTGATCGCAAGGCACCATTATTTTAATTTTGTTTTATATTGTTAAAAATCAGCAATACTGTGTTAATGACAATTCATATAAATGCTATTTTTACTATTTTCATGACAATAAGATCTTATAATCCAAAGAATACTCAAGTGTCTACTTAGGCCCAGTTTCAAGAACTTATCATTGTGTCCCCGGCAGGGCATCAGTATTGAACGTAACATAATGGTTGTATGATCTCTGTTTTGTGCCCAGCATCATGTGCACCGTTGGGTGCCCGGGTCAGATCTCCAACCTCTGGGGTGCCTGGTGAACTTCTTGGCACTCACCAGATGGTAAACTCAGTGGCTGGGCACAAAATGCCACATCATGTGCACATGGCAAATGTTAAATTCATGAAACTGGTTAAACAAATGTACTCTGTCTTGATATTACTTAGAAATTATCCGGGTCATTTTCATGACAAAAGATGTCTTGTAATGCTAAGGATATTCAAGTGTTAACTAACTACCAACCAGGTGAGCAAATGTACTCTACTATTAGATTTATTATTTTTATTAAAAATTTCAAGTTCATAACTCCTTATGCTAAGAATACTTAAGTGTCTGGCAATGCTTGGTTCTTACTTGTTAGCAAACATTACTGAAAACAACCGCTGTACTTGAGATTAATAAATTTTCCATAAGTTGAGTTTTTCTAATTGCACGTATTTTTACACTTATTTCCTCCTCCTTTATACACATATATATATATTTCCTCCCAAAGTTCCTCAGTTGCTCCTTGTGGACCTTTAAGCACCCTCCTCACCCTCAATGAGTCTGTTAGCCTCTCCACGCACCCTACTGTACAAGCTACAGTGCAGTGATTCCCTCAGTGACTTTGTAATGAAATTTTTGTGTTAAAATGGTTGCATTGGGTGGCAACTCTGGCCTTGGCTGTGGGCCTGGAATGGATTACATGTATTTCAAAGTATGGTAAAATGAATAAATGCCATTAAATAATGACATTTTAAGAACGAATATATTTTAAAGAGGCTACTGTGTGTCATGACATTTCCCCTTGTTGCTAAAGCTTGATGCCTGCAGTGCATGACTAGTTACTGAATAATGTGATGAACACATTGCAGCCATTTTTTTTTTCTTATGTCCGCCTATTGTGCCAGTAGGCTTGCTTGAGGGGCCTGAATGGTATTCGGCCCCAGCCCATCAAGGCGCAGGCAAGTGTTTATAGTGGCGCCATGTTGTTCACTCCCAGACAACACAATTTGCATAAAATTTAAACTGCTGAAGAGCATGATCAAACAAGCACCAGGGGAAAGATGTCAGCTGAGTGCCATCACTACATACAGGATTGGCCTCATGGTACAATGGGCCTTGTAAAGCTGAACAGACAATGGTGTACTAACATGGCATTCTTTAAGTGAACTAATTTTTTCTGTTTGTTACTGCATTGTAGCCTTATGTGTGTGATGGTGCTCATTAACTCTTAGACGGCGGTGGAACTCTATATAGACAGTCTAAAATTCAGTCAGTCAGTTTTGTATGACAGAAATATAACAACACTTCCAGATTGCAGTAGAATCTATATATAGACGATAGTTAAAACATCTCATGCGGCGTAACTATATTTATGCTACGGTCCTAAGCTTGGCAATGACTATATATAGACTCATTTTGGGGGAAGCTACTCTTCAGAGACTGCTGCCGTCTAAGGGCACTATATCGTCCTATTATAATCAAGTACAAGCAATATCTACAAAACATACCGTGCTTCATGTCTACTTGGAATGTATAATCCTACCCGCACTTTGAGGCGACAGTGTAACATTACACCATAAGGGAAAAAGTGGACATTGAACGAACAGAAGAAGAGGAGGTAGTGCAAGATAATACACAAACCATACACTATGAGATGACAAGATTGTTCCGAACACTACCGGGTACCTCAGTTACTCCTTTTTCTCCTTCGTTTGTGATTTCCTGAAGAGTCCGAACACCATCTTGAGGGAGAGCAACACAGGAATGCTTACTGGCAGGAACAGTGGCACGTAGATGGCATACCTGAAACAAGACAACGGCAGTGAATCAGAGACATCCTCGAGACCTGCTGTGATATACTAGAGTTCCATATGAGAAGTTGATTAAAAGAGGGAAACAAACAGACGCAGAAAGAGACACAGAGACAGAGAGAAAGAGAAATAGCAAGAACAAACTACCCACCACCTGAAAGACCATAGAAAGCTGATGATGTGACTTTGAAATAGCCCAGGGAAATACAATACGTTCAACCTTTTTGCTGGAAGACAGATTGAGAGAGACACAGCGAGAGAGACAGAGATGGCTAGCAGGTACTCTCTCCCACAAGCACACACACTCACACATACACACACCCTCCTCTTAAGACATCTCAGAGGACACTACTGGGACCATAGCTATCAGTACATGGCTAGTATTATACTCACTTCTGGTTGTCTGGGAAGTAGAGAAGGGCCAGCATGGAGGGGTGGAAGAATGCCGCATCAGCCTGTGTGAAGGACCTGCTGCAGTACAAGGTTGCGTCCTGAAGTCGTCCCTCTCTGGTTGCTCGGCCGCACTCCCCCCACTCCTCCACGGCCCCCCACACCCACCCACCCACCTCATCGCTGATCACCATGTTGCTGATCTCCCCAACCAGCTCGCAAAGGGACTGTGTGAAGGGAAGGAGGGACATCAGTAACTGCTTTCATTTCATTCATGTTTTCATTTCATTAGTAATCGTAGCCACATGAAGGAGAGTTGAGCTTGGCATAAAAAAAAAAGAGAGAAAATAAATAGTAAGCTCTCTATATAACACAAAATAGGTGCAAAAATAAATCAAGGAAAATGGAAGTGTTATTTCAATGAGATTTATTGATTTGGGACTGGTGGGACTTCTTTTTTTCTGTATGTGTGTGTGTGTGTGTGTGAAGAACATTTTTTAACAGAACTGAGTGGCCAACAGAGAGGTCAAATTCAGATGTCAGGTTTCATCAAACTCCCCTAATGAAAGAATTACTGATAAAAAATAATCCAAAATATAATGATTCAAACATGTTATCCTGCCAGCTGTTTGTTCAGAGTGGTCACCTGCAGTGTGATGCGGATGTTAGACAGGTAGGCTGAAACTCTGGCACGGGCCAAGCCATCCAGCTGCCAGGCGGTCAGCAGCGGCGAGTCCTCCAGGGTGAGGGTCTCCACACCACCAACATCCTTCTGGAAAAAGAAAATTGCTTCAGTGAGAATCAAAGATTCCATCATAGGCTGGCTAGAACTCACCAAGGAGATGGGGAGGAGGCAGTACAGATGGGTTACATTATATACATGAGAGAAAGATATGAGTGATCTGTGAGGGGCAAGGATCCTGTCATATGCTGGATGGAGCTTACCAGGGAGGGGATGGGCAGGAGGCGGTGCAGGTGGGTGATCACGGTGCTCATTATCCAGTGTGAGTCAAGGGAGACCGGGCGTGGCAGGGTTGCATTAGGCTCCGAGCGCGGCACGTTGTGGATCATGACCCCACCCCATCGAGGGACAAGGAAGCTGCCACAGAGAAGCGGACATCAGTGTCATGTCGTAGTTCGTTAATGTTGGGAGTTTTCTTTCAAGACATAATATCGTAACACTCGTAAACAAACAAACTATGATATCGTAACACTCATAAACAAACTCCCTCTTATTTCACAGCAATTTATGGCAGTTATCATCATTTACTTTTATAATACTGGGAGTTTTCTGTCAAGATATAATATTGTAATGCTCGTAAACAAACTACCTGTCATTTGTCAACAATTCAGAGCAGTTACCAGCATCATGTACTTCTATATGATTGGGAGTTTTCTTTTAGTATATTATGCTGTGATGTATCTTAAGATTTTGCATGCATGAGTACCTATGCTGTCACAACGTCTAACCTGTTTGACGGCAGAGGAGTACCATCAGTAGTATGGATGTGGAGGGGCAGCTGCTTCTCTCGGGGAATGTACACGACGAAGTGAAGGGAAGGCCGAGTGGAGACGTAGGACCCTTGAAGGAACACAAAAAACATTACGTATGAATTACACCTGCATTGAAGACAAGAGGAATATAGAGGACACAGTGATGAGAAAGTGAAGTGAAGGAAAATATAACATACAAACTTTGGAAAAACACAAATTACACATGAATCAAATCTGCATGAAAAACAGGAATGAATATGACAAAATAAAGAGAAAACAAAATGAAAAGAAGATTGAATTGACATGAAAGACCCTTGTAGGAAAATATAACATGCAAGCCTTGGAGAAACACAAATTACATAGCTACAATCAAAATATATCTACATTAAAAAAAAAAACTCAATTTCTCCTTGCAAGAATTAGAGATACAGAGGTTTGACTTACCCAGTCCCATACGAGAAAATAAGGATGTTGAAGAAGAAGAACAAGAACTAGAAGAAGAAAAAGAAAAGAAGAGAGATTCGACTTACCTAGTTTAGCCTCGATAGCATTGATGGTAAGTGGCAGCTGGTTCTCAGGCAGGGCATAATGTTGGTGTGCCTTGGACCACTGAGGGGAAACGCTGAGCCCAGTCATATAGAGCACCTGGGAGCGGACAGTCAGCTTGCTCACTTTCTCCAGCTGCTTCACGACTGGCTGGAGGTAATCTTTCACTGCAGCCCTGGCGTCCCATTCTATCTTAGTGCGGTGGGGCTCCGGCACCATCAACGTCAGGGTCACATCATATCCCGGCTCAGTGGGCACCTGTCTCATGGCCTCCTTCTTGTGCTGCAAAGGTCTGTTGGTGAGGGCGTACCTGCTGGCTAACGGGTCCATCACCATGTTCCTTACTACTGTCGATACAACTTCCAGATCAGCCTCGGGTTTGATGTAGAGGAGTCGGTCTGTGCCCACCACCAACGTGCCAGCCTCCATCCCCTCCGGCAGCACCACTACTGCCAGCATGCCAGACGCTACACGCACCAGCCGGCTCATGAGTCCATCCAGCTCGCGTGGGGTCTTGGCGGACTGAAGGGCCTCGCGCTCCTCCTTGGTTGGACGCCTCTGGGACAGCAGGAACTTCACCGTCTGCATTGATCCGAGACTCTTTGCCATGTCATCCCGGAAGCTTGGGGGCAGCGAGCCAATGATGGTTATCCCAATGGTGTGGTGCCGCAGCTGGCCAGAGAGCGTCTCGATGGTGCCATAGGGAAGCTGTGCTCGGTACACGGTAGTTGTGAACCACCACACTGGCACCCCCACCAGCAGCAGCACCACGGCGAATCCTGCAGCCGCCCACGCTCCTTCAGGGTTCCTCGGGGTATCCTTCTCATCCTTGGCCATGGTTGTGTCTCGCTTGGTCATTTAGGGCAGACCAATCATTCCGTTCCTCCTTTGTAGTCACTCTCTGTTGCTCTGGAAGAAAGAAAATGGGAAAAATACTGAATTAATTATAGCAACTTGTATCATGTGTAGTACTTTGAAAGAGATACAGAGAGGATACTGAGAAGGGATACAGAAAGAGATCCAGAGAAGATACAGAAAAGATGAAGAGGTACAGAAAAGAGGAGATGAGGTGCAGAGGCGAGACTGAAGAAAGAGATACAGATAAGAGAAGATGAGGTACAAATGAAAGACTGAAGAAATAGATACAGAAAAGAGAAGAGGAGGTACAGAAGTGAGTGGAGAAAGAGATACAGAAAAGAGAAGAGGTACAGAAGTGAGTGAAGAAAGAAGATATGGAAAAAGAGAGGAGGAACAGAAACGAGTGAAGGAAGAAGATACAGAAAAGAGAAGAAGAGGTACAGAAACGAGTGAAGAAAGAAGAAATACAAGAACGAAAAGAAGGAAAAAGATAGAAACGAAACAAAGAGAAGAGAAACAGAGGATGAATAAGAAGATGAGGAGACTCAGAAGCGAGACCAAACAAGGGAGATCGCTGAAGAAGAAGATGAAGAGGTACAGAAGCGAATGAAGAAAGAAGAAATACAAGAACGAAAAGAAGGAAAAAGATAGAAACGAGAAGAGAAACTGAGGATAAGGAGATCAGAAGCGAGATCAAACAAAGAAGATCGCTGAAGAAGAGATACAGAAGAAAAGACACAAGAGATACAGAAAAAAAAGAGAAAAGGTACAAAAACGACTGAGTAAAGACACGAGACCTACCGGCGAATGCAGACCGTCATCTTTAATCTGATAATTACAAGCTAACCTTTAGTCTCATACTTAAGTGCACTTCAACGATGATAGAAGAAGCATTACCCTTTACGCTCCCCAAGTCAGCGCCGTGAAAATAAGGTCAGACAGGATTAAAGAGCCAAAATAAAATACCTTACGCCCTCGAAGTGTTTACATTAAGTCTTGGTCTTGGTCTTGGCGTCTTGATCTTGTGATAGTGACAGACGCCTTTCTATCGACTAATAAATCCACCATTATAATTATGACACTTTGGCTTCTCACATCAGCTATTTCTAAAGGCCAAAGAGGGGTCAGTCGGGTTCTAATGAGTGTTTCTTTAGGTTCACGGCACAGAGGAAGGGTCAAACTACCACCAGGGTCATGCAACTATATACTCCCTTAAACAGTACCGTCTGTATATTTCAATTCAATTCAATGATACTCCCTTAAATGCCTAGTACAACTCCTACCAAAGCTTTGTCAAATAATGTGTTCTTGGGCGGTAAAACATCTTATAATACGCCCGATTATTCCATATTCTTCAACTAGGACTACTTTCCAAGGTTACAGAGAAGCTTTACCGGGTTTCATAGGTGTATTTTTCCCGTTTGAGGCCCAGAAGTCATGTAATTCTATCACTAGCATCACAAAAACACTCCATAGATATCCAAGCAACTTCTATGAGTCTGTTGCACGCGCCGCTCCTCTTCTCCTCAGCCTCACGTTCTTCCCCCCATGCAGCTATTAAATGTAAGTGCCACATTAATTAAAATCCGTCGTGTTAGTGTCCCCCCTAACTATCATATGTCTGACTGGTTGTAATGAGTTGTTTGACGTTTTTCGCAAGCCTTAATCTTTCCTTGTGGCGTGGGGGTGGAGGGTAAAAATTGATCTAGCAGCGGTTTATTTATTTATTTACGGTAAAGGAAGCCTCTCAAGGGCAAAAAATAAGAAAACAATGAAACAAGGCCCGCTAATTAATGCTCCTATAGGTATAAAAGAGTAGAGTGGTCGAAAGGGAGGTCAATTTCGAAGATGTCCTGATACTCTCCTATATAGAGTTCAAGTCGTAGGCAGGAGGAAATACAGATGAAGGAATGAGAGAGTGAAGATGCTGGTTAACTCTTGCATGAGGGAAATGATCATAATTATCTCAAAGAGCACTTCAAGAAAGGTAGGAAATGGCCTAGGTCGAACGTCAGGGCTCACTTACTAGTCTTTCATAATTTAATCTGCTCAGCACATCTTAATATTTCAAATGTTTCTCTGCCAATCTGTAATCCGAATTCCCTCACCCCAAGGGATAGGTAGGAAATGGCCTAGGTCGAAGGTCAGAATATTTCAAATGTTTCTCTGCCTATCTGTAATCCGAATTCCCTCACCCCAAAGGATAGGTAGGAAATGGCCTAGGTCGAAGGTCAGGGCTCACGTCTTTCATAATAGGAAATAAGAAGAAAGGAAGGATAGGAGGAAGAAAGGAAAGGAAAAAAGAGGAAGGGAAAGAAAAGGAAGTTAGGAAGGGAAAAATGAAGGAAAGAACACACCACACTAAAAAGACATCCCTTGATTAATTAACCTGATAAGTAAGTCTCCTTAATTAATATTTAAAATGTTTGTCTGCTAATCTGTAATCCGGAAATCCCTCACCCCGAAACCCTGAAATTCCCCGTAATAAGGTTTTACCCACCACAGGCTCATGGCCAAAGCAACAGATATGAGCACTGAGGCCATGCCCAGCTATACCATATGCCTCAAACTTTACTTATGTGCCATTTTGAGAACTACATACATTAATTCACACTTTTAAGTCTTGATCCAGTTTTACCATGCAGCAGACTGTCACATGTCTGTTAAGCCTGCCAATTCCTTCAAAGATCTAAATGTACTGCCATTTGTTCCGTGGTCAGCACATCATAAGTCTTCTATAAACACTTACTTTTCCCATATTGGCTGCATTTATCCTTACTGCCCTCCATTTGGTATACAAGGAAAATTTTAAGTTTCCTTTACTACCCATTTCCTGGATAACCTTAACATCTTATAATTTCCCTCCAGAGGAAACAAAAAATAGCCAAGCATTAAAAAGAAATTTATTAGATAAGTTGACATGATCCTACAATAAATCATACAAAAACCCTTTTAAGTAATGGTAGATTCCTTATGGGCAACAGCTGATGCAACACAAGATTTTGAGCAGTTTCAATTACAAAATGTGGTTTCAGCCAATGTTGTAAAGGGCTAAAACCATGATTTTAGTTATATATAAAGCTAATTATACTTAATGAAAACTGGAAGTAGAAGACTGATATTCCCTTATTTGTGATATGACATAACATACAAATGGAAGAGCTTCATGTAATACTAAACTTGCCAGGGCCGGCTCGTGGCGGCGGGTGACACTGTTACAGTGTTCAAGGGGCAGCTCATAAGGCATCCCAGCCGGGCCAGGGAGGCGGCCACAGGCGAGCTGTGGCCAGGCTCTCCGCTGCTGCTGGAGGCACAGGGCCCCAGCAGACCTTTCCTATAGGCGGCCCCGATGACACTGGAGTCTATAGTGAGTGGAATGCCAGACTTGCCTGGCCTCCATTGGGGAGGCACAGGCCAGCCACCATAAGCTACAGCTTGATCAGTGCACAGCTGCTGCCACCCTGCCACATACCAGCCAATTTAATAATCAAAATAATAAATCACAAGTATAAAACAATGAGTCCCCTCCTGATGCTGCGTGGATAGCATGATAACAGTGGTGGCCCGGGCATGACTAGGGCGGCAGCAGCTACGGGATCGCTGCTGCCGGTGGGCCCCTCACCGCGCCGGGACACACCCCGGTTTCCTGCTGGGTTCTTGAGAAAAGTGACAGGGGCAAAGGCTGCTGTCTGGTGAGGGGCCTCCCATCGCAAGCTTAGGAACGGTCTGTAGAGCGGCATTTTTCCAACACGCACTCGTAGGATGCCTCAGCCATGTCCGTAGCCTGGAGAGGAAACATAAGTAAGACACTGTCAAAACCCACAGAAAAAAAGTTCTTAATAATCTGGCCCACCATTCTCGTATTGTATATCAAAAGCCCAGAAATTTAGATAGTTATCTTCTCAAATGTGAGCAGGTATAACTATCACGTAACAGTATTCTGTAATATGTATAAATAAAAGAATGCAAAAATGGAAGGCAAGAGAGACCAAAGAAAAAGTATTGAATCACAACCTTAAACTGCCATCAAATAGTAAAACATTATGAGGTATGAGAACACACTAGAATTGAATAACTTTGAAGATAAGCAGAATGAGACTTGCATTTGACTGAAATGTACACAACCAACAGTTTGCAGATCACAAGGCACGAGTCACCACACCATCACTATCCTAGTATACAGCAAATGTCATGTTTACTTCAGAAACTACCATTCTATGGACCACTGCAGAAGGAAATGTTTCTATAGTATTCTGCCCACCCCTTCTTTTTCCACTAACATTAACCAGAGTAATAAAATTGCCATAAAATTAAAAGACTGTCAAAAGCATCCTCTCCCGTACCTGGATATATTTGCCAACACCTTCTAGAGCTTGTTTAAGGGCATCAAAGCTGGATGAGTAAAGCATCTTCTTCTTAATCTTGGCTGTGTCTGGGCACCATGACATCAAAAACAGCTTCTGCTTCTTTGTCTGCAATGAAAAAAACAAATTAAGGCACAACGATCATAAGAAACTGCCACTCATCAATAAGGACAGTTATCTTCTCAAATGTGAGCAGGTATAACTGTATCACGTAACACTATTCTGTAATATGCATAAATCAAAGAATGCAAAAATTGAAGAATGCAAGAGACCAAAGAACAAGTATTGAATCATAACCTTAAACTGCCATCAAATAGTAAAACATTATGAGCACACTCTAAAATTGAATAACTTTGAAGAGCAGACTCACTACATTACATTACACTGAAATATACACAACCAACAATTCACAAGGCACGAGTTATCACACCAGCTCGGAGGCAGATACTCACGTCTGAGGTTCCCTGGCAAGCGTGCTCATACTCGAAGTCATAGAGGCCGTAGCGGCACTGCTCTGGCCCAACATTACTCAGGTGTTGCAAGTAGTCATCGTACGACGCGTCTCTATCTCCGTACTGAAAGACAAGGACACAGAGGTGAATTAAGGAGTCAATTTTTAAGATATTCAATCCCAGGCATAATAAAACAACTGGCGGCCAAATAAAAAGTGTGGATTTCAGCTCCCTAGTATTATCTCTCTATCCCCATACTGCAAGACAAGGATACAGCAGTGAATTAAGGAGTCAATTTAAGATATTCAATACCAGGCATAATAAAAAAAATTGAAGGCCAAATAAATAGTGTGGATTTAAGCTGTCTCTATCCCCATACTGCAAGACAAGGATACAGTGGCGAAATAAGGAGTCAATTTTTAAGATATTCAATCCCAGGCATAATAAAAAAATTGAAGGCCAAGTGAAAAGAGTGGATTTAAACTATTATTGATAACCTGAAAGCACTGGAACAGGGGGAGGAAGGACTAGATGGTTTCTCATGAATTGTGAAACTAAAGAAACAACAGGTCCTGACATCACTGGATTTAAAGAACCACCACGAACCATCAATAGAAATGTCAAGTAAGTGCCAAAGATGCTACGATCACTCCTCCTTGAGAACCCAAACTATGCAGGCTGATTAGATACTCTCACCAGCACACCTCCCCATCAAACTGACCCTCTTCTAGTCACTCAATGCTATTCACTTTTATAAGGCACAGTGTTTAGTTAGCTTTTTTTTTTTTTAGTTTAGTTTTGCCTGGGAGCTGCTTCCTTCACTGTAAAATAAAGGAGGCAGCTGCTAGATAGCCAGGAATTAGCTCTCTATACAAGGACTCAGCACAAACAAGCACCCTCCTGCCTAACAAGCTGAGGCTGTTCACAAGTTTCAAGTCATTTACACCATCAACCACTCAATTGCTAAAACTATTCTCAGGTTTAAGATATTTATACCAACACATTCACATTGCAGCTTCAGGTGTTCTGTATATACAAAAGTCATTCTTAGTATGGTTGCCTTATCTTAAGTGTTACATGCTATTTCAACCAAGTTTTCCAATGACCATCCCTTACATACACACTTCACACTTATTGAGGAACCTAAGCATCCCCCCCACTCTAGTTTATGACCAAGTAATCAAGGAAAACTTACAGTCTCGATTAGTATGGTGCTCTCCTCTTTACAATTAAGTTTTCCCATGATCATCCCTTACATAAGCACTTCACTTATTGAAGAATCTAAGCATCCCTCCCACCCTAGTTTATAACCAAGTAATCAAGGCAAACTTACCGTCTCGATGCATATTTCTTTATCATCCTTTATGTGGAAGATTATGTACCTATACTTCTTGCTCTTTTTGATGTCTGTGTATGCTTGTTGGATCTCATCCGATACTTTAACTCCGGAGGCCTGTTGGAGAAAGAATGAGTTAAGATTCACCACTCCGCAGTAAAGGAAACAGTTCAAGGGGAAATAAAAAGAATACAATAATGAAAAAAAAGCCCACAAATCAATATTCATGTTTTGGGAAAGATTAAGATATACCATTATGATAAGCTACCTATCCAATCCCTATTCTAACATCTCTCAAGGCCATCTGAAACTAGCATGATTCAAGAGTATTTTAATTTAAATGCCAACAGAGCCATTAGGGTAGATTAATGACATGATGAACGCCCATTATCTTATCACACTCCACCTCACCTTCTGATAACCAACATTCTACTGATACAACCCAATAAATCAAAATTAAAATAAGTAAATGAAATATAAGGAGACATGATGGCAAGGTACTTCACAGGTAGTTAGGTAAGCCACTAATCTTATCACCACCTGCCCCCCTCAACCTTCTGTCAAAAGTTATGTCCTGGTAGGAAGGAGTGCACTAGGGTCAGCCAGGCAAGCACTCCATGGGCACATCACAATACTACTAACATTAAAACTGATGAACTAAGACTCCCAGTAAGCAGGGAAAACACTATCACATATTAAGCTAACCAAGAGGCTCACATCACAATACTACTAACACTATTAAAACTGATAATGAACAAAGCCCTTCAATTAACAGTAAAAAAAAAAAGAAATAACCTATCATGTTCATTTTAAACTAACCAGGAGGCTCACTAAAAAGTTAACAGGATAATGGGGTAATAGGGAAATGTAAAAATGGACCAAAACCTTCAATATACAGTAAAAATATAACCTAAACCTTCAATATACAGTAAAAAGATAACTTATCTCCATTAATCTAACCAATGGGCTCACTATAGAGGTACAGGGTAATTAGTGGTAACATGGACACTTAAAAACTAAGTGCCTAGTTAACAAGTGCTTACTCAAACCGGATATAAGTAAGCAATATCATGTTTTCTTGGGTTAAGTATTTCAGATAAGACCTCAGGATATTACTTCTGACTGACACGTGTAAGCTCTGTCCCATTTCCTTTATCTCACGGGTTGTAAATGTCACGTATAATTTTTTCTTTTTACCCTAGTTAGCCTTTCAGTAGTTCAGCGATTTGTATGACTTTCCACTGACCGCACCTTTGCCTACGTGACTAGAAGCTTTGTCCTTTTGCCATTACTATATTAACGAGGTGTAAATCAGTCACGCCTATTTCTTAAACTAATGACTTGCTACGTATCCTTTCAACAGTTCAGTGATTAAGGTATTTTGCATTTACCAACGCCTAGCCCCTCAATGGCTGTCCTACATTAACCTTTATATCCGCATTTTTACCAACTAATGGCTTTCGTTACGTATACTTTCCCTAGTTCAGTGATTAGGATTTAAAACACCAACCACGCCTACGCCTACGTCCAGCATTGGTTGTCCTAGTTCCGATATCCGTTACCGTATTTTCTTCTAATTTAGCTATTCGTATGTATTTGTTTCCGTATTAAATTAACTCGTGGCTCTAGCCGTGTCTACTTTCAATAGTGATTTTACATATCCAAAGTCCGCGCCTTCGCCTACGCCCCGTCCTCTAGTGGCTGTCCCAGTTCCGATACTCGTTACTGTATTTTCTTAACTCTCGGGTCTTTGCAAGAATCCTTTCAATAGTTCAGTTAATAAGACGTGATTTTACATTTACACCGGCCGCGCCTTCGCCTACGTCCGTTCCCTTTGGCTCTCCTCCGCTCTCGCCTTCTGCGGTGCCGTCTCCGTGTCCCAGGGAGGCACAGCTCGTCACCAGCACTCAGGGTGATCACCGCGCTTTATAAACTGCCTCAAGCACGACGGGCGACTAACAATCGATAAATACCTTCTCCAGCCCGAGTGAGGAGGGCGTGAGGACAGCACCGCCACCACCACCACCGCCCCAACCCACGCTTTGGTCCCCGGCCAGAGAACTTGAACGTTGGCACCGAAAACCTCCATTGAATGAAAGGAATATCACGGACGTGACGAAAATCACGCACAGATGAATCCGGACAAGGAAACGGAGTGCAAATCGGAGAAATGATTATCTCCTTTAGGGAATCACTTGAAGACACAGGACACATGAAACTGGTGTCTAGCCCCGTGGAGCCAAAGGAGACAACTTTTAAATGGGGACAAGGGGGGCACAGGACAAGATAACCCTGGGACACTACCCTTCACCATGCACATAAGCCCCTCTTGCACGTCCACCGCGTGTGAAATGTCATCTACCACCAAGGAAAGAAGATCCCGATTATTACACCTCTTCCACACCCTTCGGCTAGACCCCACAGTCCATAGCTTTCATGGCAGCCGATCTCCTGCCGCAGCGCCGTCACACACCCTCAGACAAGCGTACTTCGACAAATTCACCAAAATCCAACCACGCCGGTACTCCTGTCTGTCCTCCTGTCACCGGCACCAAGAGTTAGCCCGGAATAGTCTTCGGGTTACAGCCATATTTCCTCTGCCACAGCCCCGGCGGGTAGACTAAGGCCTCCGTCAGGGTCTCGGGTTCTCCGAGGGGCTTGCGAGAGGAGCTGGACTCACCATTCTGCTTTAGGCAACACCAAATTGACACAGCTCAGGGCAGACTACACACCGCGCCACCACAAGGCTTCAAGGGGCGTAGTGTTGGGCGTGACGTCATGTCTTCCTCCGCAGCCCCCACGCCCTAACCAGGCTTACACCGCGCCTCTTCATTGGTCCAACTCCCTCAACAAGTCTTCCCATTGGTGCCTCCAGCCTCACCCCGCCATCTATCTCCCCCGCCTCCCCATTGGGCCGTTCAGCCTCACCCCGCCATCCGTCTCCCCCTCCCGTCCAATCCCAGCGTCTCTTTCTACCTTCCCATGTGTCATAATTCCGGTGTTATTCACGCTTTCTGAGGCATTGTTCGGCAGGAAAGTGTGGATGGGTGTCTGTAAGATGCATCACAAGGCAAATATTGAGTCGTGGTGCGAAACTTCATGACTTGCAATTGATTAGGAGGGGAACTACTTTGCCGGGACTGCCAGTTATATTTTGCGACACACTCGGCAGCCACCGAGCACCAGTTAAAATCATCCCAGAGGTGCAATGCCTTTCTCTACTTACTCGCCTATAGCATAAACCTCTTCGGGATATATAGCCATGATAACTATGAGCTTGTAGGTCCCGAGAATCCCCTCACGCGAAATAAAAACATGGTCAAAGTTAGCAGAGAGGGAAGCACATAGGCCAATCAAGAAACTTGAAACAGAGTATATTGCCATATAAGGTAAAGTTGGAATTTCGTCTGCTCCTGCCTTAACAATGGGAGGAACGACGGAATGGCCAATAGGTAATAACAAGAAGGGAAACTAGCCAGGCCTTCTCTTCTTGCGTGTCGATATAAACCGCTGGTGAAGGTAGAAAGTGTCATGTGTCGGAGGAGGAGGTTGCCATGCTTGAAAATCTATCTCGTCCATGCTAGTCCTACCTCCGATGACTCATTGCCGTGACAGCGTTGCCATGACCCCCAAGTGTCAGAAAAAAAGCGCCATTGACCTCTCGCCTGACCTTCCATACCACCTGGCCCAAGTGTCATTACAGGAACTGACGGGATGGTACTTCAGACGTTAAATTTATGTGGGTGGTGGTGAAAGGGTGGAAAAAAGAGAGCAAGGACCCGTGTACACTGCAGATAGTTGAGAAAGAAGAACTTGCAGCGGGAGATGAGATGACGGGATGCTGGGCCATGCAGGGAAGAGGAGGTGCAACAGTCAGCAAACAATTAAATTCTCATTCTGACGTTACAAGGCCATAGATGAAGCATAGTTAACGAATAACACTTGAAGTTTACTCGCTCTTTCTATGGACAAGGAGCTGTGTCCCTTCTTACGTCGAGCCACGAGTAGACACGAATAAGTACTGTTAATTAACCGGTCTGTCTAGGTGTGCTCAGGTGAGGAGTCTCGTAGCTCTGCCAGGCTTCCCAAACTACCTCAGGAATATGTGTTCACCCCGAGCCACGGATATTTTGGCCGGTGTCGCTGAACTTCTCTCCCAGTGGGTTGTGTGGCACTAATATTCACGCTGGCATCACCCTGGAGGCTTGTTGGCACCTTGGGAGGATGGCCGCTAAATCAAAACATTTCAGCCACAATCCTGAAACTGAATGACCTAAATTTGAAGGATGAAGAAAAAGTCCTCAGATACACAAGAGAATCTCCATTCCAGTAATTAGTTTTAAAATTTTTGATAGATTTATTAATTGGAGAGAGAGAGAGAGAGAGAGAGAGAGAGAGAGAGAGAGAGAGAGAGAGAGAGAGAGAGAGAGATTAACAAATGGTCTGTGGTCTTTAATTGATGCTTATCTGTCTTTGTCTAAAATATGTCTATCAATTATTTGTGTCACTAAGTTATAGGTACGTCTCTCTCTCTCTCTCTCTCTCTCTCTCTCTCCAGGGGCCGGATTTCCTGTTGACAACCAATGAATTTGATAAAGTCATTTCTTTACCTAACCAGAACATTTCAACGTCTACAAGAACCAGTTTTTATTACCCAACGTGACCTTTTTAAAGCCTATACCATATAAATGTAATGTGTTATCGCAGTGTTTAGGGAGTGTCGCGTAAGGGAGATTTTGCGACTTAGATATCATGGTTTTCATTTCATAAGATATACCAGTCACACACACACACACACGCACACACACTCACACACACCTTATAGTGAGTAAAAATGCCTTCATCTTTTATATAGGCAACATATATTTGCTAATTATGTGATTTGCCAACTTTAATTTTTCAGTATTAGGGTATTGCATTCCACCCATGACCTATGCTAATGACTCAGAAGTGCTCTTTAGTAAGTTCGTAGTAGAATAACATATACGAATGACACGTACGTAAATGACACCTCGTTTCATCATTGTTTTCTGTAACTTCATTTCGTAAGACTCATAATCAGTAGCTCTCTGATATACTTATCTTACAAGAGTCTTTTTCCTGATCTCTCCTCCTCCTCCTACATTAGTTAACAAAGTGCATTAGTCACGTCCAGAACACACGAGTTGAATTCCTCCTTTTTTATCGGGTCCTCTTATCTTTGAGCTCTATCTCTCTCTTGTCTCTTTCTCTCTCCCTGGCTCTGAAGTACCTCACGTCACCACCCCCGCCTTCCTCACCGCCACACAAAGCAACATAGAAATACTGTGTGCCATACTTAGAGACAATTATTGTATGTGTTTATTGATGTATTGTATAAGTTTGATTGGTCTTGTTAATATTAGGGTGACTTTCTTATGGTTTATTATGCTATTTTGTTCGAGCCGATGCCAAATATCTTACTGTCGCATTTTAAAGAGAATAGGAAACTTTAAATAATAGTAATAAGAAAAAAATAGAAGAAAAAAACAACATTCTACGTAATTGTTTTTTTTAACTTTTTTTTACTGTCTTAGAAGAATGGCCTACTACTACTATTACTACTACTACTACTACTACTACTACTACTACTACTACTACTACTATCATTATTACATTATCAATATTTATATACTATCAATGGTTTGTTTTACTTTATAGTTATTATCAAGGGTTTCTTATAGGCAAATTAAGTGGTCCCAAGTGGTTGGTTATTTCTTCATTCCCTATTATATCCTTCAGTGATCTAGTTTCATTCATCTGTTATTTATTCATGTACTACATATACCTATTGTCTTATATATCAAGAGTGTGTCATTACCTATCGGATTCATTGTAACTCTCTAAGGGCAATATTATCAGATGCTTTCGGCTCTAACAACTATTTCCAGAGTCCACAAAGGAGATTAGTCGGGTACTCGTGAGTGTTTTTCATGCTGACGCCTTATCAAACTATCACTAAGCTCATTAAACTACCAATGAAACGATCCTAAGCCCTTATGAAAGCCTTATCAAATGTGGGTGTGCGCGACTCGAAATGTTTGAGAATGTTGGTCGGAAATAAACATTCACGGTGCAGAAGACTTCTCAAACTATCACTAAGCTCATAAAACTACCCATATAACTACCTTCATTACGAAAGTCTTATCAAATGTGGGTGGGTGAGCCTCGAAACGTTTGGAAATATGGGAAACACACATTCATTGCACAGAAACCTTGTCAAACTATCACTGTGCTCATAAAACTACCCATGGCAATACGACCCTCTACCCTTACGAAAGCCTTATCAAATGTGGGTGGGTGAGGCCCATAACGTTTGAAAATAAGGGAAACACACATTCATGGCACATAAGCCTTGTCAAACTATCACTGTGCTCATAAAACTACCCATGGCAATACGACCAGGTCTACCCTTACGAAAGCCTTATCAAATGTGGGTGGGTGAGGCCCATAACGTTTGAAAATAAGGGAAACACACATTCATGGCACATAAGCCTTTTCAAACTATCACTAGGCCCATAAAACTACTCATGGCAATACAACCCTCAACCCTTACGAAAGCCTTATCAAATGTGGGTGAGTGAGCTCCGAAGCGTTTGAAAATAAGGGAAACACACATTCATGGGACATAAGCCCTTTCAAACTATCACTAGGCCCATAAAACTACCCCTGGCAATAGTACCCTCAACCCTTACACGACAGCCAAATCAAAATGTGGATGTGTGAGCCCAAAAATGATTGAGAATATGGATCTGAAACACACATTCACGGTGCAATACTACCCAAGGATATACTACCCTCAACCATTAAGAAAGCCTTATCAAATGTGGGTGTCTGAGGCCCGAACGTTTGAGATTATGGGTCTGACTCACTTTACCTCATTTTTCTTGTTGTAATCATGAGTATAGGGTTGCGTTGATCCGCCTATCATTGAGTTTTCTGAGAACCTTCAATTAATTCTTGAGCTTGTTTGTCTGGGGGCATAAAGTTCTCTCTCTCTCTCTCTCTCTCTCTCTCTCTCTCTCTCTCTCTCTCTTTTCACGCCCCCTTGGTCCTTTTGTGAATACTATCGCCGAAGTGATAGAAATTATGTTTTTTGGAGATAACGAGAGAGAGAGAGAGAGAGAGAGAGAGAGAGAGAGAGAGAGAGAGAGAGAGAGAGAGAGAGAGAGAGAGAGAGAGAGAGAGAGACTAGGATATACGAGGAAAACGAAAAAAAAAATAGGGAAGGGAATGAAAGAAGGGAATAGAAGAATACAAGGATAAAACACGTAGAGAGAGAGAGAGAGAGAGAGAGAGAGAGAGAGAGAGAGAGAGAGAGAGAGAGAGAGAGAGGTGAGTTCCGGGGGGGGTTTGAGAGCATGACCTTGAGGGAAGTACAGACGTAAACACACACACACACACACACACACACACACACACACACACACACATCGTCGCGAAAATGAAGATAAATGAACAGACAGACAGATGAGAGAGAGAGAGAGAGAGAGAGAGAGAGAGAGAGAGAGAGAGAGAGAGAGAGAGATCCTTATTAGGAAATCCCCCTCTGAGTGAGTGACACAGATGAACTTAAAAAGAGATACGTGACGGACCACCAGTCACACACACACACACACACACACACACTCACACATCCATTAAAACTTACAGACACACTTGGCACACGGGGATGGACGACACTCTGCCAGAATCTTACTACTACATACTCGCCCCTTCAGAGAGAGAGAGAGAGAGAGAGAGTACAAACAGTGGGGTAAGGGTAGGAAGGGAGGGAGAGAGAAGAGAGAGAAAGGTTGAATGATATTAGGAAACAGAAGAACAAGGATGTGAAAGAAAGGAAAATAAGAGAGAGAGAGAGAGAGAGAGAGAGAGAGAGAGAGAGAGAGAGAGAGAGAAAGTGTAATAAAGAAAGGAATAGAAGGAAAGAAAGTGAAAATCTGAGTTACATGAGAGAGAGAGAGAGAGAGAGAGAGAGAGAGAGAGAGAGAGAGAGAGAGAGAGAAGGTAAAAGTGGGAGAGAAAAAAACGTTATGCTGGACACTTGAAGCTCTCGAGAATAAGGTTAAAAAAATATCCTTCTTTTGATTTAGGTTAACTTTTGTTTTTGTTTTGTTTTTCTTTGTTTCTCTATTTGTGTTTTTTTCTTCCTTTATTTATTTATATGTTTGTTTCTTTGTTTCTTTCTCTTTCCTTCCGTTCTTTCTTTTCTTTCTCAGTGTAAATTTCTTTCTTTTGTTCTTTCTTTCTTCGTCAATCTTTCATCCAGTCATTATTTTTTTATATCGTTCTTTGTCTATCGTTCTTTCTTTCTTTCTTTCTATCGTTCTGTCTATGTCAACTCCTTTCCTCCCTTCCTTCCTTCCTTCCTTTCTTTCTTTCTATCTTTCTTTATCAATCCATTCATATATTCATTCATTTATTTTGGGTCCCCTCTTATAGCTAAACAAATCAACGCTACCACACACTTCATCCATCTTCATAAACAACGACAGTGGTGATGGTGAGTATAATGATGATGATGGTGAGGATGGGAAACATGCTCACTATAAATAGCTTCAGTACACTTAACGAGCCGCCTAGTGAGCTTAGAGCGCCCCTAAAGCTCCCCTTCAACATACTTGCCAATGTCACGTTTATAAATAGGTCTCTGAATGGCATACTCTCTCATTATTATTATTATTAATATTATTATTATGTTCTTTTTCTTTTTTCTTATTTCCTCTACTATTTCTTTTCCGTCTTTTTTTCTTCTTCATCTTTTTCTTTTTCTTTATTTTTCTACTTCTTCTCTTTTCTTCCTCTGATTCTTATTATTATTACTATGTTTTTTTTCTTTTCTTTTTCTTTTTCTTTATTTTTCTACTTCTTCTCTTTTCTTCTTCTGATTCTTATTATTATTATGTTCACACTGCTACTACTACTACTACTACTACTACTACTACTACTTTAATGCTCTCTGGCGTATCCTTTTACTTATTATCTCTATTTTAAACATCCCTAGATTGTATTATCCACAGGCTTGTATCTCCCCCCCCTCTCTCTCTCTCTCTCTCTCTCTCTCTCTCTCTGAACATGATTAAGTATGGTGTAAAGTTTAAAAGCGCCCGCACTCGCTTATGGACGCGTCAAACTTATATATCCCAGCCAGGCATGAGACCACGAGTAAAGCTTTCAAATTAATAGAAATTTTCATACGTTTTGTTACTAATTTAGGACACATACGTACGTTGCCAGCTTTATATTGCACCTTAGCTAAAGTCTACCTTTCTCTCCCCACTCCAAAATCCTTCCCCATTTTCTCTGTGGTTGCTTTTATCTCTTCATATTTCTATTTTTCCCTGCCTAATGCATTCCAGCCCTTCCTCTTTACCCCGCACCTTCTCTCTCTCTCTCTCTCTCTCTCTCTCTCTCTCTCTCTCTCTCTCTCTCTCTCTCTCATATATATATACCCCTTTCTCTTCTTCCTCTGTTGTACTCCCGGTCTCTCCCCGTCTCCTGAGGTGCAGTTTGGGTCTCCGAAGTACAGGAAGATTCTCAGCTGCCGGATTTTATCATTACGTGTGTCCGTCTAGGCTATACGGTCTTATTTTACAGGCAACAACGCTATTGGTCAATGGTCTGTTTCCCCCAAGTGGCTTTTTCCGTTTCGCCGGCCTACTGCAAAGCTTCGTTAGCTCGTGCGAAAAGTTCAGGACGGATAAATGGAGCTTTTGTCCTGCCGCCCCTGTGTGGTGGAGGCAGAGAACACAGGAACAGTACTTTCCGGCAATTGCACCTCTTCCGTCTCCTGGTGTTCCGTGAAGTTACATTGGGTTGTCATTCCGTCTCACCACCATCATGTTTGTTTTATGAACGACCCCGTGCGCCAGGTATGACCTAGCTAATATATTGCTTCCCTCTAATATTTCTGTTTGCGAGCCCATTTCTTGTTTTGGCGGCAGATGTTAGTCCCTTCCCTATTGCACTTTGATAAACTTAGCGTTAAATGTTTGTCCCTCCCCTATCGAACTTTGAGAAACAATAAATAGCTAGCATGCTGTGGCCACGTGCTTGAAAGTGCGTTTATTGTGGCCTTGTCCTCGGTAATGTTATCTTTTGTTGTGTAGGTTTTGTCCCCAATAAACTTAATCTCTTGCTGTGTGTTTGTATTCCACCCACCGGGGACCAGTTACCTTATTCCTGATGGTGAACGTGGCTGTCGCGTCACCAACTCACCTCTGCTGCCCTTGATCCACATGACATTAAATGCTGATTGTGGCCCACATGGTGATACGGGCGGAAGTGTCTGGCGTGGCCCATAGGCTTGCCCACGCGTTATATTTGTCATGCTGGTATTGACAGGAAGCTATTCTCTTAAAACTATGGCATGCTATGGAATTAAATAGACCAAGCAAGCACAAGCAGGTGAACAAACACAACCTGGTGAACTGGTATAAGGGCAGTGAGTGAGACGGAGTGAGCAAGACTTGAGCATATCGACATAGCAGTTGTAAAATATAGGGCCGAGTAAGACGGACTGAGCAAGACAAGCATATATCGACACAGCAGTTGTAAGTAAAATTAACCGTATTGATTTTATTGTGCTAGTACATTGTCTGAATTGAAATCCATCTGAACTGAATACTTCTCTGATGTTATAATGCCCGGTGCAATAACTCAAATTGAATAAGTATTTCTCTCATGCATGTGTTGGGGTCTAGTCAGAATAAGTTGACGGAATGAAAAATAGGAGAAGTTGTACATCCCGGGTAAATTTGACCTTTTGTTGCGTGAAAGGGTTAACAAACAGGAGGTTAAATCATAGCCTTCTCGGATACCGTACATGAGTCTGCTAATACCATGAGGAGAATTGTAGTTTTCAGTATTATTAGTAACATAAGAGAGCAGAGTCAATGATACGTGTTTATTGAAGGATTTGAGGGCAAGGTGGAGGGAGGAATGTAATACGAATTGTTTAAGGAAAGGCACGTACAATACCGACCAGAGAAATGTTATAGCCTACTTCCTAGTGTTTGTTATTTCAGAGAGAGAGAGAGAGAGAGAGAGAGAGAGAGAGATGGGGGACGGAGGTTAGGCACACGAGACAATAGGATATACAAGGAAAATGAGAGAAATAGACTGAGGAAAGGAATGATAGTAGGAAATAGAGGAATGCAAGGATAAAACACAAATATGAAAAGGAATTAAAGAAAAGAAAAAAAGTCACACGAGGAAAAAGCTGAAATGAAAAAAGAATTAGGAAAGGAATGAACATAAGAAATAGACGAATGGAAGAATAAAACGAAGATAAAAGGAACATAAGAGAGAGAGAGAGAGAGAGAGAGAGAGAGAGAGAGAGAGAGAGAGAGAGGAGGGGTGGGAGAGAGAGGGAGGCAGGAAGGTGACGTAACATGGTGCGTGATGGCGGGAGGAGGAGGAGGAGGAAGGATCAGAGGGTTGCAGGGGAGAGGGAGTGGAGGAAGGGAGAGAAGGGGGGGGAGGGGGGAGGAATCGCAGCCCAGCCGTCTGGAGAGGCAACGCGGCACCATATTAGGCAACTCTCTCCCACCCCATGTCTCCCCCCCCTCCCCCCTCCCTTTGAATATCTCCCCACCCACCCCTGTCCTTCCTCTCTCTCTCTCTCTCTCTCTCTGCGTCCTTTCCCTCCTTACCTCCCTCCCCTCCTGTCTGTCCTTCAAGTCGTCTAGCTCTCTCTCTCTCTCTCTCTCTCTCTCTCTCTCTCTCTCTCTCTCTCTCTCTCTCTCCCCTTCCTCCATATCCTTCTTGTATTTTTCTCCTTTTCCAGTTTTTATCACTTAATTTTTCCTGTTTTTCCTTTTCTTATGCATTCTAGTTCTTCCTCTTTATCTCCTTTCTCTCTTCTCTCATTTCCCTTTTTATCATACCTCTTCTTTCTCCTCTCCTTCTCTTCTCTCCTCCATATTCTTCCCTATTTCTTCTCTTCCAGGTTTTATTTCTATATTTTTCCTTACTACATGCATTCCAGTCCTTCCTCTTTACCCCACTTTTTGCTCTCTCTCTCTCTCTCTCTCTCTCTCTCTCTCTCTCTCTCTCTCTCTCTCTCTCCCCTCCATTTCTTTTTACTGGTCAAATTCTCTAATATTCCTTCATTAATCACCTCATTTCTTTTTATTCACCTGTTATTTGGTCATTTCTTTCATTTCTTCACTTCTCTTCCTCTTCCTGACCTTTTTTAGAATTACTACAGCTACCTCATCTATCTATGCCACATCTATATTTTTGTGTGCCACGTAAGTTCATCTTCATTTCCATCTTTTTCTACGTCTCCTTCCTCCATTCCATCCAATTTCGCGATCCTTTTCCTTTCCTTCAGCTTTATGCCTTCCCCAACTTCCCACTCCTTTCGATCCTCTCCATTCCTGGCATGATTCGAATTCACGTTTTTCCTTGCGCCTTTCCTTCCTTCCTTCCTTCCTTCCTTCCTTCTTCCCCGCTCCCTCTCTTTCCTTCATCTCCAATACCGTCACATGCGTTCCCTGTGACCTATCCTGCCAGGCTTTTATTCCCAGACGCTTTCAGTTCTCACGGCAACCATTCCCAAAGACCACAAGGAGATTAGTCGGGTTCTCATGAGTGCTTTTCTGTCTTTTCACGTTCATGGTGCAGAAGCCGCGTCAAACTATCACTACGGCACTAGCCTCATAAAACTACCCATGGGAATACTGACACAACCTCTACGAAAACCTTATCTAATGGCTACAGTTATATTTTCGCATGTTTTCGTTTAATTAATGTTCTTATTTCATCTTACAGGGTTGAATGGGCTATGAGTCTCCTATTTTTGATGATTAAATAGGCTACTCTCTCTCTCCTCACTAATGTTCATCTTGCTCTCCTTTCTAAATGCATTCCAGTACGTCCACTTCATCCAACTTCTTTTTCTCTCTCAAATCCCCTTCTATTATACCTCCCTGTCTCTCCCACTCCATATTCTACCCCATTGTTCTCCTCTCCTTTATCATATTCTCCCTGCTGTTCATCCTTCTCAGTTGCATGATGTAGGTTCGTTAAGTGTTCTGAAGGGGGAATTGCTTTAGAATCCCAGTCTTCCCTTTCCCTCTCTCGTCCCTTAACTCCCCTTCCTACCCTTCCTCCCTTCCCTCCTCTCCTCTCTCCCCAACGAACACCTCCCCATTCAGCCTCTCACCCTACCTCCACCTCCTCTTCCTCCCCTTAATCCTACCCTTCATTCCCTTCCTTCCCTTCCTTCCCCTCCTCTCCTCTCTCCCCAACGAACACCTCCCCTTTCAGCCTCTCACTCTACCTCCACCTCCTCTTCCTCCCCTTCCTTCCCTTCCTTCCCTTCCTTCCCCTCCTCTCCTCTCTCCCCAACGAACACCTCCCCCTTCAGCCTCTCACCCTACCTCCACCTCCTCTTCCTCCCCTTAATCCTACCCTTCATTCCCTCCCTTCCCTTCTCTCCTCTCTCCCCAACGAACACCTCCCCCCTTCAGCCCCTCACCCCACCTCCACATCCTCTTTCTCCCCTTCCCTTTATATCCCCCAAATCCTACTCCATGATTGATGAGAAAGAGGGTGATGCAACAACGCTTTCAATAACATGTCCCTTGCAAAACAGAGGCTATTATATATGCATTGACGAGTTTCAGCTTCCTCTTCTATCAGTATGACAGACAGACAGACAAGGACACTCACGGTAGCATACTGGCGGTGATGACGTAAGAATCTCCCTGGTGGTGGTGGGAGTGGTGTTGATAGGGTGGTGGTGGTAGTGATGGTGGTGGTATAGGGGTAATTGGAAGGTGATGTATGGGGGATGACTGCAGCGGTGATGGTAGTGGTAGTAGTAGTAGTAGTAGTAGTAGTAGTAGAGGGAAAAGGGTGCCAGTAAAGCTTGTATTGGTTCTAGTATTGAGAAGCAGCGGTAGTAGTAGTAGTAGTAGTAGTAGTAGTAGTAATAGTAGTAGTAGTAGGAGGAGGGAGTGTAGTAGTAATGGTAGTGTTGTTGGAGTTGGTTGTAGTGCTGGTAGTATTAGTGGTGATGGTGGTGGTGCTGGTACGTGGTGTTGGTGGTGGTGGTGTTGGGGTTGGTGGTGGTGATCATGTTGTTTGTCTTGTTGGTGGTGTTCGTGGTGCTGATATAAGTAGTAGTGGTAGTGGTGGTGGTGGTGGTGGTGATGATCGTGGTGGTGGTAGCGGAGGTGACGTGATCGAGGCTCCGTGTCCGCCAAACCTTCCTGGAAAAAGTGTATCACGGCCACGAGGACCCGCCCGAGACACCTGCCCGGCGACACACCCAGAGAGAGAGAGAAGGAAATGTCACACGCGAGTCATAGGGTAAACGAGGAAAACGGGAGGAGGGAAAAAAAAGGAAAAGGGCAAGAAAAT
>NC_066521.1:22108554-22211054 GCF_024679095.1 Eriocheir sinensis | reverse complement strand
ACATTGATGTTTTGCAAGGAAGAATTTAAGGTTAATAGTACGTGATACCAATGCGAATTCATGAGTTCAATAGGAAGAAAAAAAGGAAATATTCGTAAAAACATCGAAGAAGTTGTTGGGAATTTTGATTTTTCTGAAGTTTAGCGGCGGGAAAGAGGACGTTGAAGATTTGAAAGGAGGAGTAGACAGTAAATAATGCATAATAAAATATATAAGTAAAGAGAAAGGCAGAAACACATAGACAGAACGATAAAGAGGAATAAATAAAGTAGGAAAAAAACGTGGGATTGCGGAAACCTGATAAAAGAAGGGAGAGCGGAAACAATAAGGAGACAGACTAAATAAATGGATAAATGAATAGAAAATCGATAAAATAAATGAGAATACGAGTTTATTATAGATGAATGAAACTTGTTTAGCGATGCCGTAAGTGGTTCAAGGTGATAGATGTTTGAATTAATATAAATGAATGAATATGTAACAGAAAACTGTAAACGAAGTAAATAATAAAAAAAACAAGTAAACAAACCAATCAATCTGTTTATTATTATGTCTGGTGGTAGTAGCAGTAACAGTAGTAGTAGTAGTAGTAGTAGTAGTAGTAGTGGTAGTGGTAGCAGTAGTAGTAGTAGTAGTAGTAGTAGTAGTAGTAGTAATAATCTCTTTTGCGTAAGAAACCACAGACACTTAACATGTGACAATACAATGGTGTGTGTGTGTGTGTGTGTGTGTGTGCAGCAAGGAGTGGGCGGCAACCTGGCCAGAGAGTTTCTTTTACTATATTTGCGTAGAGAGAGAGAGAGAGAGAGAGAGAGAGAGAGAGAGAGAGAGAGAGAGAGAGAGAGAGAGAGAGAGAGAGGACCACAAGTCATGAGGATATGCGAAGAAAACGGGAGAGGAAAAAAAATCTTAGGAGTGAAAGAAAATGGGGAATGGGATAAAAAAAAGATGAAAATGACATAACCGAGAGAGAGAGAGAGAGAGAGAGAGAGAGAGAGAGAGAGAGAGAGAGAGAGAGAGAGAGAGAGAGAGAGAGACCATGGACACACACACACACACACACACACACACACACAGTTTCCCTTCTCCATGCACAAGCCCTCTGATCTATGGCTTATATAGGTAAGTGGCACAGGGCGGGCGGGGTCCTCTGCGGCACAGCTCGGCGGCGGCACGGGGCAAGACTCCGCTCAATATTGGCAGAGTGACGCCCAGTATTGATCGAGGCATTCCCACTCCCTCCCAAGGCCCTCACCACCCCAAAATGCTAGCCATGGGACCACCAGCGCGGGTTGTCCCTTCTCTCTCTCTCTCTGGTTATTATTATTATTATTATTATTGTTATTTTTTTCTATTATAGGCCAAGAATGTCATCCCCTCTGTAAAGTCCAATGAATCCTCTCTCTCTCTCTCTCTGGTTAGTAATATTATTTTTGTTATTTTTTTCTATTATAGGCCAAGAATGTCAGCCCCTCTGTAGACTCCAAGGAAGTTTATATATACATCTAATCACGGGTTCAAAAAGGGGACACATTAGCCTTAGAAAAGAGCAAAAAGATGTGGCTTTCCTTCTAGCTGGTCGTGGGTTCGATACCCGGCGCCGGAAATTTAGTCTGGATATATTTCTCGTATGTTGCGTGACAGCGGAGGTCGTACAGGTGTTGTGGGAAGTTAAACTCGAGCAATACACTACTACTGCTACTATTAATTCACTATAAAAAAATAACTAATAATCGAGGGAACATATTCAGAAAGGTGGGATTCTTTAAATTACCTGTCTCAAACTTCTGCCATCTTCCACAGCAGTTTCCATGTATAGATGTGCACAAAATTGATTGATAGCTTATTGTTGCAGATATAGAACAATAAAATGCCCGTGGAAAGATAAATACATTAATAATCGAGGCAGCATATTGAGAAGGTTGGGATTCTTATGGAAGGGTTTAGTCCTTCTGTCAAACTTGTGCCATCCTCCATATTAGTTTCCTTGTGTTGATGTGAATGAAATTGATTGATAGCTTATTGTTGCAGGTATAGAACAATAAAATGCCCGTGAAAAGGTAAATACAGTAAAATCGAGGCTTCAATAAAAAGGTAAATACAGTACCATCGAGGGAGCTGTCAAACTTGTACCATCCTCCATATCAGCAGTTTCCATGTATAGATGTGAATAAGATTAATTGATAGTTTACCGTTGCAGGTATAGAACAATAAATCCCCGTGAAAAGGTAAATATTGTAGGCTCGTAGTACTGGATGACGTCATTGTTTGTATACGTCAACAAAACACTGACCCAGGTGTTGGCCGGCCTGGCTGACCTGCATAACCTTCCCACGCACTGTAAGCACCTCTACACAACCTTAATATACCACTTTAACCTTTTTTGTTACAGCCAAAGTACATCAAAAAGGGACACAGGAACAAGGACAGCATGCACCAGTAGCAGTATTTCAACCCTTTCAACGGCCAGAGAATACCAGGACGGGGCACCAGTATGTTAACCGGTACTTAAACTTTTTTCAACCGTTAAAGTACATCACTGTAACTTTTTTTTTTACAGCCCAAGTACATCAGAAAGGTACATAGGAACAAGGACAGCAGGTACCAGTACCGGTATTTCAACCCTTTCAACGGCCAGAGAATACCAGAACGGGGCACCAGTATGTTAACCAGTATATTAACAAGTATTTTATCTTTTTCAACAGCCAAGGTACATCAGAAAGGGACACGAGGACCAGGACAGCAGGCACCAGTAGCAATATTTCAACCCTTTCAATGGCCAGACAACATTAGAACTAGGCACCAGTATGTTAACCAGTATTTTTTGTTTACAGGCAAAGTACATCACTATAACCTTTTTTACAGCCAAAGTACACCAGAAAGATACACAAGAACAAGGACAGCAGGCACCAGTAGCAGTATTTCAACCCTTGCAATGGCCAGAGAATACTAGAACGGGTCACCTGTATGTAAACCAGTATTTTAAGGAGTATTTTATCTTTTTCAACAGCCAAGGTACATCAGAAAGAGACACAAAAACAAGGACAGCAGGTACCAGTAGCAGTATTTCAACCCTTTCAATGGCCAGACAACATTAGAACTAGGCACCAGTATGTTAACCAGTATTTTTTTTTTACAGGCAAAGTACATCACTATAACCTTTTTTTTACAGCCAAAGTACACCAGAAAGATACACAAGAACAAGGACAGCAGGCACCAGTAGCAGTATTTCAACCTTTTCAATGTCCAAACAACACCAGAACGAGGCACCAGTATTTCGACCAGTATTTTAACTTTTTCAACAGCCAAAGTACCTCAGAAAGATACACAAAAACTAGAACATCACGCACCAGTGGCTGTGATGTGTACTATTCCAGCCATGACTAATTTATTTCAGCAGCCAAAAGTGTTTAAACAGATGTTCCCTAATTTACCTGTGCTGGGAGGGTCTGGCAGGGCTTAAACACTTGAGGGTCAGCACCAGGCCTGCAGCAGCTGTTTGTAATCATCGATGGAGCATATGCAGAGGGTTGGGATTCTCATGGAACCGTTTAGTCCTTCTTGAAACACCTGGGAGATACTTTATAACCTCTGTGCCAATTTTGTGCCATCCTCCATAACAGTTTCCTTGTGTAGATGCTCTTATTAAAAGCTGCCCTACTTGCTCTTGACATCAGCAGGTGCAGTACAGGAAAGCACTAATAGTCTCTCTTAATGTATTGATGATGTATTTAACTTGGTAGTAACGAAGGCAAATATTATTACTACTACTACTACTACTACTACTTGCTTGCCCTTGACATCAGCAGGCACAGTACAGAATAACACTAATATTTTATCTTTATATGTTGGTTCCTGTTGACATACTTGACTTTGTAGTAATTAAAGCAACTACTAGTACTACCAATACTACTATGGTACTACTGTAATGATAATAATATTAACCATACTGATTGTGCATACCATCTCATTTATTACAGCTATTATTTATATTAGCTGAGTGGTTTTCCACCCACTCAATACTTGTGGATCTTATATCATTAATGGCTTGGTCTATGGGTTAGTTGATATCTGTAAAGTGGTTGGGGCAGTTGGTTTCTTTAGCAGCAGCAGTGTTCACCTTCCTCAGGGTCTTGTGAGGGCTTGAGTGTTATTTTACCTCAATTCTGTGCATTTAGGTGGTGTTTCTCAGTTTATTAAGACATGCTATTAATATATGTGTAAACCAAGATGCTTTTTGTTGTGGATATATTTGATTTGACCTTGAAATAGCTGTGATTCAAAGATATATTCACTCTAGGGCCTTCACAGCTGTATTCCGATAAACTACGTGAAAAACATCATATTTTACCCAGAAATTAATAGCCTGTGTTCAGTATAGCTTAATTATCCTTTAATGAAAATTGGTGCCAATTAACATAATTTGTAGAGTTCAATGTTGATATGAAGCCAAAATTTTATACTGGGTGTTTTGTTGCATCTAATAGGTAATAGATGATAGGGTGAGACCCAGATTTTTCAGCGTATGAATGTGATTCCTTAAGTTACAGTGTTACCGTGAATCCTTAAGTTAGTCCCTCACCCCAGCGCACCGGAGACATGTAATTTAGGACAAAGGAGATAACATAGATGCTAGACAAAATAATTTAGGACAAAGGAAATGTAGTAGAAGATAGACAAAATAATTTAGGACAAAGGGAAGGAAGTAGAATAGATATAATGATTTACGACAAAGGAATAAAGTAGAAGATAGACGTGATAAATTATGACAAAAGGGAATAAAGTTGAGGGTTGACAAAATAAATAAGTTTCATACAAGTGTTTTCCCTATGGATTCCTATGTGGTTTGGATGTTGGTCACCATGAAGACTGTTCAGAACAATGTTTAGCTGGAGGTCAAGAGGGCATGGCTCAAAGCTGATGTAATGGCCATATGGGATGGTCCAAATGTGCAGTAATTAAAGATCAATGATTTTTTAACCTGGTAGCTGCGGGGATCATGTTTCTTAAAGGCCCCTCTAAGCAAGAAAAATGAGAAAAAAATCATCACTCACGCAAACCATTTCATAATATATATCAACGCATTGGTGATCAGTTTGTGCATCATCTAGTTTTGGGGGTTTATATCATGGCAAAAATGTCGCTGGTACACGGTAAAGCCACAAATTTGGCCCGTCACTGCTACCGGGTTAATGGGTAATGAATAAGTAATGTTTTGGAGTGAGAATAGCTACAGTTTCCTGTGTCTGCTTATCTAACTGTCATCTGAAATCACAGGTATTAGTTTATCTTCAAAAGTTTCTAAATCCTCAAAGTTTATCTTCCTTCTCAAATATTTACCTAGCTAATCCTAATTGAGTTTCCCCATCATGGAAGAAGGTAGTCTGTCTGCATGGTTTCTGTCACCAGTCCCTTGTATCCCCAAACATCACCATTGCCAGGTTATCGTACTCAGAGCATAGTATTTACCGGTTTCTGACGCCTGACTATTGCCAAGAGACATCAGGATCTAATTCTTTTAACGATAACTATAAATGCGTTTCGTTATTGGGGCCCAGAAGACAGTTTTGGGGTAGGAAGTCAGGAAATATAAGAGGCTGAGTACGACAGTCTGGCAATATTGCTCCACATGAATCTTAAGTTAATGACATAATTTCAGCCAGCATTTGGATGGTCTCTGGCTTAGTGATGGCATAGGTAAGTGAAGAGTTCTTGCATAAGCATAAACACGCTATCAAAACTCTTCCTTTGCTTATATTTCACCATATATTCACTACATTATTTCTTTGACTTCTTTCATGCCAGAATTTATTGATATGCTTGTCCTACCCTAAACCATATTTGGGTGTTTGCATCTCAGCACCGTGGATTGTCATATGATGCGGTTGTTTTGAGAATAATGTCTGATGGAATGTAACTTTGATTTCAGAATCTTTCCAGAATGGCTGAATACACCTTATCCTCCTTCTCCGAGTCCTGGATTGCAAGTCTGATTCTGAATTTGCTGTGCTATGCTACGGTATTTGTCCCGGGATATCTTCTCATTCGGTACTTTAAGAAATCAAAGTACATCGAAAGAGCAGGTGGGCTTGTGTTTACCTTGTTTTTATCTCACCTTGTATAACTTGTTAGGCATGGGTGGGATCATCTTCATAGCAGTGCACTGAAAGACCTTTTATTATTGCATGTGAAGGAAAGAAAGAAAGAGGGTGCAGGTGGGCAAGCTTGGTTCTGTTCCTGGCTATGGCAACACTTTTATTCAGCATGATCATCCACAGGTAGAAGAGAGAGAGACAGGTGAAAGGCATGTTTAAGGTTTGATAGATAATTGATGTGTGATAGATAATGCAATAGAATAATGAGTATGTTTGATGTCAGATAGATAATGCAATTGATCAGTGAGCATGATTGAGGTCTGATGGATAACTAATGTGATAGATAATATTGCAATAGACCTGTGAATCCCTAACTTGCTGTAGCCAATAGAATGATGATACTCACCCTTATCAAACCCCCCTTCAGGTTCTGGCCTATTTTCCCGCGTGGTCACCTCCTGCGTGTTCGGCCAGAGCTATGACAAGTTGGCCACCACAGACCCAGCACACTCCCGGCCCACGCCTCCCGAAAAGAGCTTCTCCTCCAAATGTTTGCAGCTGAGTTTCTGCTTCCTGGGGCTGCAGGTGTCGTACCTCACCTGGGGTGTCCTGCAGGAGAAGATCATGACAAAGGTAGGACTTTTTTCAACTGAGGAGGTAGAAATCATGATAAATAAATAAAAGTAAATAAATACATGAAATAGATAAGTCCCCCCCCTTCCCCACACAGTTAACCCTTTGATGGCAGTAATATTTGAAGAGTGGCTCCCCCAAAAATGAATCGTCTGTATATAGTCACTGCTGACCTTAGGACCTTAGCATAAATATAGTTCTGCTGCATTAGAGATGTTTTAAGTATCATTGAATTGTAGCAACCACTTTTTGTCCCATTCCTGTAGCTTGGTGATGTCTTTCTTTAGGAAATCCACAGTCAAGGGGTTAAGAGGGCGATTGGGAGTAAATTATCCCACACATTCCCTGGGTAGTATTGTTGTATATATCTCTAACTCCAAACATTATTGACTTTTAGGAATAGCAGAATTCTGAAGGCAAGCTTTTTATGTTTAATGGGTGGTTGTGAGTAATATATACAACATCTCCTCAGGGAAGTATTGTTATGTACGTCTAACTTTTAACATTATTGACCTTCAGGAATACCAGAACTCTGAGGGCAGCATCGGCCACTTCAAAGACTCTCAGTTCCTGGTGTTTGTGAATCGCATCCTGGCCTTCCTGCTGGCGGCCGTGTACCTGACCTGCACCCGCCAGCCCCGCCACACCGCCCCCATCTACAAGTACTCCTACTGCTCCTTCTCCAACATCATGAGCTCCTGGTGTCAGTATGAGGCGCTCAAGTATGTCACCTTTCCGACGCAGGTGAGAATATTGAAGGATTTTTTTACCTTCAACCTAAATTCCGATACATATGACGGTTACACTCCTTTCTAGTACTATTAAGACATTGCGCAGAGTGTATGTATTTCAGTGGTTTATTCCAAGGATGGTGTGTTGTATTATCATTCGTCTCTATCTCACAGGTCTTTTTTTACCTTCAACCTAAATTTCGATACACATGACAGTTACACTCCTTTCTAGTACTATTAAGACATTGCGCAGAGTGTATGTATTTCAGTGGTTGATTTTAAGGATGGTGTGTTGTATTATCATTCCTTTCTCTTTCACAGGTCTTGGCCAAAGCATCAAAAATCATCCCCACAATGATAATGGGGAAGATAATCGCCTCCAAAAAGTATGAGTACTATGAGTATGTGACGGCCTTGTTGATCTCCTTCGGGATGACCATGTTCCTTCTAGGCTCAACAGAAGCCCATGGAAGTAAGTGGATGACACTATTCAGTAAGTAATCAGTAAGTGTTAATAGGAAGCTGGGAATATGTAATGGGAAACAGTCACTCACACACCATCTATTTCTGTAACTGTTATTCATGGTTATATATTAAATGCTGCCAAGTCCTCTCCAATACACAGCCTCAATCTCTTCCTTGGCCTGCCTGGTGGGTGGCGGCCTGGCACTTCCACCCCGACACCTCTTTCTAATGCTTCAACATCCCCCCTCCTCTTTATATGTCCAAACCACCTCAGTCTCCTTACTCTCAGCACTGTACTCAGCTCCTGCAATCCACATCTTCTTGTCCTCTCTTCACTAGACACCCCACACATATATACATGCATTAATAATTTAGTGGCCCATTGTTCTTGTGTCCCAATGTGCAGTACAATAAGTAAAGATTTATAAGCTCATTTGGTGCCTTTCTACAGCTATTTCCAGTACCATTACCATACTTTTATTGTTCATTTAAAACTCGTATATAATAATTCAGAGGGAAGTTGTTCTTGTTTCCCATGTGCAGTATAGTAAGTAATGACCCATGAGCTCATTTGCCGCCTTTCAACAGCCTCCTCCAGCACTACTACCTTACTTTTGTTCATTTAAAACTCATATATGATAATTTAGCGGGCAATTGTTCTTGTATCCTTTGTAAGTAATGACTCATGAGCTCACTTGCCGCCTTTCCACAGCCTCCTCGAGCACAACAACCTTATCGGGCGTCATCATCCTGGTGGGCTACATGTCCTTCGATGCCTTCACCTCAAACTGGCAGGGGGAGCTCTTCAACCAGCACAAGATGTCGTCGGTCCAAATGATGTGTGGCGTCAACCTGTTCTCCTGCCTGTTCACCACCACCTCCCTCATGCAGCAGGGCACCTTCAGCGTCTCCCTGCAGTTCATGCTCACGTATCCCGGGTTCTTTTGGGACAGTTTGATCCTCTCGGTAAGTGTTGTGTGTCACGTGGCTGTTTGGGTTGCTGTTGTTTATGTTACCGGCAGTGTGTTTGTCTAGTAATTAGTGTTGGCCTTTGTTTGATCTTTGTTTAATTCTTCCTTTTATTAGTGTTTTCTTTCTTATTCTTTGTTTTACGTCCTTATTTCCTTCCTCCTCCTAGTTATTTTCTCCCTATTCTTTGTTTCATCTCCTTGTTTTCTCTTATAGGGTTGGACAAGCTATGAGTCTCTCAGTCTTGACAGTCATAGACTCTGCTCCCTGATACTGTTGTTATGTACCATGGAATAATGCCCCTGAAGCTATGGGTACTGTCCTGTTCCTGCCATCTTTTGCTTTATGTGTTTTTGTTATGATGGTACAAAATGACCATTCCCTAGCATAAAATAAGCATTAATAGCATAAGAATAAGATTAATGGAGATTGTTTTAGGGCTTCTGACAGATATTACAATGTTTTTAGAAAGAAGTATGTAGGTATATATACAATCATCCCTCAAATAGTGCGGTTTCCAATAGTTCGGTTTTGGTTTTATGTGGATTTTCTAAGAAGATTTTTTCGGATTTTTAAATTTCGCGATGAGCAGGAAATTTAAAAATCCTAAAAGATCTTCTCTGACACTCTGTATAAAACCGAAACTGTACTATTTAAGGGACGACTGCATTAGTATTTCATGTCTTTTTTTTCCCTCCCAGGTGTGTTCAGCCACCGGTCAGCTGTTCATCTACTACACTATATCCGTCTTTGGTCCTGTCGTCTTCATCATCATCATGACCATACGGCAGGTGGGTGTGGGAGCGTGCAAGGACTGACTTTTCCTTCCTAGTCGACCATACGTAGACACTGTTGCTTCGTATGATTGCTGATGGCGTTTTTTTGTTTTGCTGTTATTGTTTTGTTCATGTTATTCATTTTCCTTTACTTTTTGGGTTTTAGTTTGAGGCATTGAGTGAGTTTTCCTTCCCAACAGACTGCTGAGACACACTGTAGCTGTTTATGATTGCTAAGGCTCTTATTATTTTTGTTTTTTATTATAATTTAGCTCATGTAATTATTTTTTTCTACTATTACTACTATTTCTGTTATTACTGTTACTGTTTGCCTCAGACTCTAGTTTTTGACATAGTATATAATTTGGCACTTTACAGATTAACCCGGTAGCAGCGGGGATCATGTTTCTTAATGGTCCCTCTAAGCGAGAAAAATGAGAAAAAATCATCACTCACACAAACCATTTCATAATATATATTAAACTATTTGTGATCAGTTTATGTATCATCAATTTTTTGGGGTTTAAATCATGGCACAAATTTGGCCCGTCGCTGCTACCGGGTTAAACAGCAACACTAACTTTGATGACAGTGCAAGTACATATCAATTTATAACCTCAAGGGAACATGTTATTCTGAAATTGACCTCTCCTTTGGCAACTCCTCTGTACTTTTTTTTATAGGAGCGGTGATTAGCGGGCTTTTTTTTTCCTTGAACTGTTTCCTTTGCTGTAAAAAAATAAAATGTCCTTTCTCTGCAGGGTCTGGCCATCCTTCTGTCCTGCATCATCTACTCTCACCCTGTTACTCTGATGGGCCTGCTGGGCATCCTGCTGGTCTTCACTGCCATCTTCCTGCGGTTATACTGCAGCTACCGCCTCAAGCAGGTTCAGCAGAGGAGGGCGATGAGCGACACGACCAAAGTGTAGCTTCCCGTGCTGGTTCAGACTCTGCCGTTCATTGTTGATTCATGTGTAAGGTTCGTAACAGCCAGGTTAGTTTGATTACATGTTTAGGTTGATTTGAGTAATGTTCACTTTCTTTCCCTTGTTGAATACAGATATTTATCCTTCCATAGCCTTAGACTGTTGACTATTTGACCGAGGGTAAAGGGCATTATAAAAGAAGAAAGGATTTAATAGCCACTTTATCCAACAATCCATAATATTACAGTCTTTCAATAATGTTTCTCTGGTGAGTGCCTGAGGGTGTGGTTCAAGCCTCTGTCAGTTGATTTTACTCAGCTCATTGCTTTCCAAACAGGCGTTAATGGTGACACTTGAGATCTTCCACATCCTTTGTAAGCTTTTATTATATTTGTTTACACTTTGAGTCAGACAAAAGCCCCATTACTGGGAAAGTGCTGCTATAGCGTCAATACCTGTCTGTAGTTTTCAGTGTACGTACTTCCTTGTAACACACCCCTGAATGGGCTGCTTTCTTATAGTCAAACCATTTTAAATAGTTTGTTTGGGTGTTCAATTTTGTAGGTTCTTTCCTTCCCTATGCTTTGTCACACAGTCCCAACATCTATCCCTTACTCTCATATGTTAGCTATGGGTAACATACGAGAGGGAAAAATAGGTGTTGGAACTGTGTGGCAGAGCAGAGGGGAGGAAAGGACCCGCGGAATCAAACACCCAAACGGACTATTTGAAATGGTTTGACTACAGTAGCTGTTGTGACTGAAGCACAAAGCTGAGGGAGCATTTCAAGGTTTATATTGGGGCTGAACTTGCCCGAGGTTGTGGAACTTGAGATGCAAGGACGCTACACAGAGTAAGTGAATCTATTCATAATTGATCATGAGGAATCTCCTTAGTTGTGCTTCTTGTTTTAAGAGAAGGCAGTTTTAGTTTAGTCAGGGTGATTGTGGTCACCAGTACATTGCAGTATTTCAAAACATGGTCGTGAGTTGCAGACTTTACCGTTCATTTATCTTCTCAGAGATCAGAGGCGGTGAGGGATCATGTATATACACATCCATAAGTATCACGACCTTAACCCAGCCATATTGGTGTTGCAGCTTTGGCTGACCACAGACCTAGAGTGATATTCTTTCCTTGTCCTCACCTTGAAACAGTGCTGGGAGGACTAGACAAGGATTTCTTTCTAGCACTGACAACCATTTCTGTAATGATATGATAGTTATTTATGTTGTATCTAATAGTGTTTCATGGTATTTGTAATGATTTACAGCATGTAGTTGTGTACATGCCTTTGGGGTACCATAATCTGGGCATTTCCTTACGCAGGCCAGGTCTGTGATGCCATGGTGCTATAGAGATGAACTATGCACCACTTCATTGTCTGATGCTTGTTGGGAAAGTCACACGATGAGTTATAGAGTTTGTTTTGCCAGTGTTAAGGACAAGCCACTAGATTGTAAGGTGTCGTTGATATTGATATGATTACAACTATTTATATTTTTGAAGTGAGGCCATGTGTGTGTGTGCGTTTGTGTGTGCATGTTAACAGGTGATGGTTAGCTACCTTTTTACCTCTTAATTTATGAATATATTTATTTTTAGACTTCGTATCCCTTCCACTTCAGAATTTCTTCGTACAAAATAAAATGCAATTTTCTCTGTGTGCATAATTTTAGTGTTTTTATTTTGGCAATTTTCTATTTTCTATTTTTCTTGGATGCTGCCTCATTGTGAGTGAAGCACCTCATAGAGAAAGCTTGATTTTATTGTACTTAATAAAACATTTACAATCAGATGTTTTTGTTGTATCATATCATAGTATTACATTAGTTGGCTGTAAAATGGGATAGATGAGGTGCACTTGAGCCCACCTTCATAGTGGCGGCCTCAGTTGACGGGGTTGGCGGCCAGCCTGTGCTCCTTGAGGGTGTCACGCAGAGAGGCCTCCTGGGCAGCCATGGCCTCCTGCTCCACCTCCCCGCAGCTTGGGTGCCACAGGCGGGCTGATATCCTCTCCATGCCCAGGATGTACACGGAGTGGCTGGGCAGCACACTCTTGTGGACCTGAGGGAGAGTTTGCAGGATGGTGGTAAGTTATGAACAGCTGCCAAAAATAGTATTGAACACCCTTGGCTCGATGGAATGGAATTTGGGCTTGATTTGCAGGCATGCTGTTGTGTCTGTTAGGTTGGTATGAATGAATGAACTCTAGCCACTGGTACCAACCTTAATGACACAACACCATGCCTATAAATTTTGCTCTGATTCTATTCCACCGACCCAAGAGTGTTTGATACTTTTTTTGACAACTGTGCAGCCTAACAGTGTTCCTTACTCCTAGACAATTCATAAGTAAGACAATTTGATCACATCTCTCTAAATAAAGGAATAAAATTGTAAGGTCACAAGCTGAATTAATGAGTTACACAATATACTATGGCATAGGGTGTCAGTCAAGTCAGGTCTCTCACCCTCCCTTACCTGAAGAGTCTCAAAGAGGTCTCTGCAGCTGATGGGAGGAAGGGATTGCTCCACCTGGGGGGCACACGAGGCCAAGTGGGCTGCGTTCTGCTCCGCCAGGTCCACCGTGGGCCACACCGGGCGCTCCCCTGTGTCGCCACCTTCACTCACTGGTAGGCCGAGACTGTGAAGTGGAAACCAGGCAAAGATTAGGTTCAATACATCACAGAATTGAATTAACACACTATTTACTCAAAAACAAGCCTTTAAATCCTCACCAACACTACTATCAATATCAGTGTTAAGCTCAGAAATATAACTCGCCTCTCAGAAGTCCAGTCCGACAAGGAGGCAGTGTTTCTGAGCCAAGGGTTGGGGGGAGTGGTGCCCAGGGAGTGGATGAAGCAGCCCTCCCTCATTCGGTAGCCACGCCGCCGTCTGATCACAGCAAACAGTATGTCCTTGATGCATTGCTGAAAGTGACATAAGAAAGAGTCCTGATGGTGATTGAAGGTGTATACACTTTGATTTTACCCAACAAAAACTTGCACTTCCACCCATCATGCAAACCTATTGGTGCTATAGTCTAAAGCTCTAAACATTAAAAACAATAAATAAATAAATGAAAAGAAAGAAAAAAGGGGTATCTTCCAGTAACATTCTCCCAAGACTCTTCAACCACCACATAGCAGCTTGGCAATACCGTACCTGTGTGGCCTCCTGCAGCATGCTGGTCACATTGTCCGCCACCTGAGTGATGCCGTGGTCCCAGGCGGCCAGCAGCAGGCGGCCCTTTAGTGGTGCCGAGTCCAGCAGGCACATGGAGCGGGACATATAGCCGGCCCCAGCGTCCATGATGGCCTGGGGCTCATGCAGTGTGGCTGTGGCGGCGATACTCTGCACGGTGACTGGCTCAAAGTTGCCCTGGAAATAAGGGAAGCTTGTATTCTGCTTACAGTTGGCTTCATTTGAAAATAATGGTGTGAGAATGATGAACTTGTTATCATGTAGCACAATGTGTAGATATGAATACCTACACATTCTTACAAAGCATTAAAATACTTTGCTCATCATACATTTTCGTTTCTAGTTTTAAAAAAGACCTTCCTGACAATACACTTAAATATTTGCCAAACACTGGTATAATTCCACCACAGCACATCACTCAAGTGACTTATGGACTTGTGTCAATTATTTCAATTAAAAACAACCATCAGATCTCAAACCCGAGCATGCCTCTCTCATTTACATTCATGGACAATTTTTCTGTTTCACAATTTATTTTCTTCATGTGTTGGCCTATTGCTCTTGTGGCTTAGTTTGAAGGGCACTCTTAATCTGTTGTCTTTCACCACATAGACATCAGGTCTCCTCATGATGCTGTTTGCTGGCCCTATCCAAACTTCCGTTCAATTCTACTAATATTAATTTCTACAGTTACAGTAACTTTGCACGTCTTTAGTATGTTATTAGTGACTTCACATGTGAGTAGGTTAGGTAATCTTTGGTACATTTTCTATGACTTTACACACATATACTTACATCAGAGGGAGGCCGTGCTAATTTCTTAATTTTCTTTGCCTTAAGCTTCTTGCGGTCAGCTGGTGGAGTGGAATGTATATTTGTGGATGTAGAGTGGTCCCAGACTCCTGTTCCTCCACCAACATCCATCCGCTGTGTAAGAATAAAACTGTTATCAGTATCTGAAGAGCATGATGTGACATGATAAGCTGCTTTTGCTTTTAATCAACTAATAACTTCATTTATTATGAGATTATTTAACAAATGGTCTTCACATTCAACTGTTGTCTAATCTTTGCTGTCCTGCATGAACTCTTTGCTAAATGAGGCTGCAAGCTAGGTATGGGAACACAGCATTCTCACAGCTCTTTGAAATAAAGGTTATGTATTGCCTCTGAACTGGATTAGTCAGTATTCATGATTATGCAAATATGAAAATCAGTTCTGGACACTACTGTTATGGAAAAAAGGTCTACATTAGTAAAGGTCCCTGCCTGTTCATCATGGCGGTGGTGTGAGTCGGTGCGTGAGGCTGTGGAGGAGGAGGAGGAGGAGGACACGTAGAACATCTGGCACTTGGCAAAGATGGCGAGAAGGAAGTCATTGTGTAAGTGGACGGTGTTGAGAGCCAGAAGGTCTCTTGCGGAAGTGTCAAACTCCTCCTTCGTCATCTGGAACGAGTGAAAACAGTTACCAAATAGCTTTATACACCTATTATAGTGACAACAGGTTCTTATCCTTAGTGGCAACAGGTTACTATTTTGGCAGAGATTTGTAACTATTCATTACATTTACATAGGGTTCTGTAAATTCTAAGAAAACTTGGTGAGCAGTGTTTGTCTTGAATTGACTGTAATTCTACATATTTACCAATGAACGTTCCTACTAGAAAAGAAATGCATCAGTACAACCTCTATTTTTGCCTTCAGGTGTAATAGGAAACCAGATTATTAGGTTTTGTATACATGTTATCTTTACCTAAATCTCCATCTCTTTACCTACAACATGCACCAAATCCAGCCACTAACTCACCCGCATCCTGAACCATTGCTTCATATAGTAGAAATACTTGACTTTCTTCTCCGGCCCCAGCGCCTCTTCCAGCCTCTTCCTCGTGGTGTTGAGGTGGTCTGAGGATACTGTTGATGTCATTGTCCTTAATTCTCGGCCCTTCCACAAGATTATATTTTAACGATACAGAACCGAACCCAAGCTGTCAGTGAGGGTGATTCTTGGGTCCTGTTCCTTTCTCCCTCCCATAAGCCACTTGGATCTTTGCAGTGGTACAATAGATGCTTTCCTTCTCACTATTTCACCCTTGATCTGACATCTTTGTGGTATATATAGAACAGTAAACACTAGTGGTATCCATATCCCCAGTGTGGTGGGAGTAAAACCATTTGGAGATGTGGTTTCTGGGGTGATGGTCAATTAGTATAGCTACCGTTGGACTACTCTTTGCAGTGGTACAATGGATGCTTTCCTTCTCTCTGTTTCACCCTTGATCAGCCTTCTTTGTGGTATATATATAACAATAAACACTAGTGGTATCTTTATCTTCTGTGTGGTGGGAGTGAAACCATTTAGAGATGTGTTTTTTGGGGTGATGGTCAATTAGTATAGCTACCGTTGGACTACTCCTCTTTGCAGTGGTACAATGGATGCTTTCATTCTCAATGTTTCACCCTTGATCTGCCTTCTTTGTGGTATATATAGAACAGTAGACACTAGTGGTATCTTTATCCTCTGTGTGGTGGGTGTTAAACCATTTAGAGATGTGGTTTCTGGGGTGATGGTCCCTTAGTTTAGCTTCCGTTGGACTACTCCTCGTTTTCGGTCTCTTGTCTTTAGTTCTCACGTCTTTATCGGTGGTTCTCGGTCTGTTAATAAATAGTGAAGGTGTCCTGAGGTGCAAGATAGGGCAGGCAGAGGGTGAGAATGTTTGTTGCTCAGGTACTTGTGATGCTGGGCTTGTGTTACATATGTGCTTTTATTTCCAGCCCTTTTACTTTAACCACTACTACAGGGTTGATTTTCTCTCCTCCCTGCCACACAAAAGTACTTCTAGGGTGAGAATGTTTGTTACTCGTGTACTCGTAATGCTGGACTTGTGTTAATTGTCTGCCTTATTTCCAGTCCTTTTACTTTAACCACTACTTCAGGGGTGATTTTCTCTCCTTGTATCTTAACCACTACTACAGGGTTGACTTTCTCTCCTCCCTGCCACACAAAAGTACTTCCAGGGTGAGAATGTTTGTTACTCTGGCACTCGTGATGCTGGACTTGTTACTTGTCTGCCTTATTTTCAGTCCTTTTACTTTAACCACTACTACAGGGGTGATTTTCTCTCCTCCTTGTATCTTAACCACTACTTCAGGGTTGACTTTCTCTCCTCCCCGCCTCACAAAAGTACTTCCAGGGTGAGAATGTTTGTTACTCGTGTACTCGCGATGCTGGACTTGTGTTAATTGTCTGCCTTATTTCCAGTCCTTTTACTTTAACCACTACTACAGGGGTGATTTTCTCTCCTCCCCGCCACACAAAAGTATATCCAGGGTGAGTGTGGCACTGAAGGAAGGCAGAAGGAGGCATGGAGGCAGGACTGAGGCACTCCACGATGACACAGGGAGCGTTCAGGTAAATGTTTATGTCAATGGGAAATATATATTTAGTATTTTGTTAATAACACGCTAGAAATAGAAGAATGGAGTTATATTTCTTAGGAACGGGTAGTATTTGGAACAGGTATTAGGTGAGCTAGGTTTACAGGAGCTGCCTATACCGGCCTCTTGCAGACTCCTTATATTCTTATGTAGGCCTACTATAATATTTTTTTTACTATAGCTTCCTCGTGGCCAGGCTAGGTAGACTTGGGGGCATACGCTATGAGATGCTAATATACTAGAAATATATATTGTAGCATTTGGACACCATCATACATTCATACATTCATTTATGACAACTCTACGTATTTTTAGAGTTAACGTTTGAAAGAGTAGCACTTGTAAACTATCACATATATTCATTTATCAGCGCTACAGCTTCCTCGTTGCATTATATTCCACACCTCGAAACCTCAACAAGTACGTCTATTTAAGAACCAAACAAAGCTCAAAAACTCTTGCAAACTTGAAAATTAATAAAATATCTTCGATCGGAGGACTAAACGCCATCTCTGTTCTCTCTAATCACTTTCCTCTTTGCCTTCTTCACCAACCCCCTTCTATTTATCCCCCCCTCCTCCTGTCTGAAAAAAAAGTTATATTACATTCGTAGTTTAATGGCGACTAAAATACTATCCCACGCAGGTTCTCGGTGGACGTTCCGCCTCCGGGTCGTTCTTCGTCCCGGGGAAACTCTCCAGACCCAAGGCAGAGAGTGTCGGGTGCTAGCGCCTCAGCCGCCCCCAGTGCCGCTCCCCGACGAAGACGCCCTCGGCCGAGTCTGTGGCGGGCACGGCTAATGTCAGAGTCGAGTAATGCGGAAGCCTGAAGAAGGTAACAGAATGGAGGTTACGTTCCGCCGAGTCCTGCCCCTTTTGGGCGTAGGTTCGAATCCCACCTGGATATGTTTTTTTTTTTTGTTTTTTTTTTTATGTTTTTCTTAGTGATATAAGTGTGAGGAGGTGGAGGAGGAAAGACGTATGGAGAGGAAAGCACAAAGAAAGATGAATAGAAGGAATTAAGAGAATGATAAGAAAGAGAAATGGAAGGAAAATATAATGAAAAGAAAGAGGAATGGAAGGAAAAGAGAATGGAAGGAAAAGAACATGAAAAGAAAGAGGAATGGAAGGAAAAGAGAATGAATGTAAGGAGAGAGAGAGAGAGAGAGAGAGAGAGAGAGAGAGAGAGAGAGAGAGAGAGAGAGAGAGAGAGAGAGAGAGAGAGAGAGAGAGAGACCTTTAAAAAACTACATGCTACTTAAAGCTGAGCACAACTATATAACCTACAGCAGACCTTTGACAAGCACGTACGCGATCCGGTTGCAAAACTAGGTAACACTGACTGAGCAGAATACACAGGACTGCTTGCACAAGTACTCCTGCTACGGCAGTGATGACACAAAAACACACACACCTAAAAACAACATATAAGGAGTCTGCAGGAGGCAATATGACGTGTAATTTGTAAGGCAACTCTTGTAAGCTTCATCATCTATAACCATAAGTGGATACAAAAACACAAACACACAAAAAGCAACATCAGGAGTCTAGCTGGAGGAGGCCATATGACGTGCAATACTATTTGTAAGGCAACTCCTGTAATTGCTTCTTCTTATCACCCTTCTTGAATACAGATTGATATCCGTGTATCTCCACTGCATGCTATTGTTTTCCTGTATATTTTATTTATCGATCTGCATTGGATGTTTTGTAAGATCTTTTGTATCCTGTGAAAAAAACACCAAGCGGATTATGTAGTAGTAGTAGTAGTAGTAGTAGTAGTAGTAACACGAAGTCCCCAAGAAAATATAGATACACAGAGAAGAATTAAAAGCTTCCATTGCAACACGTACATTATCACCTGTTGCGTCACCTTCTCCCATTACGTTAAAACATTCATCGTAGATACATTCACGTGTCACGCTGTACGCAATATGTTTACGCTATACGGAGACATTTCAGCAACATGGCCATTATTAGTTTCCACGGTTAATTTGAGAACTGGGTGCGTATACACGTGTTCTTGATTCGTCTCCCACGACACACACACACACACACACGTACACACACAGGTAAGCAGGAAGCACTGAAAAGCAAAAGTGGAGGAAAACAAATACATCTGACAAGGCTGTGATCAAGTTTCAATAGGAGTAAAAATATGTTCTTGGCTATGCTTGAATTTTCCTCTTGACAAGCCACGCCGCCTACCTAACTGATCCTACGGCTGGCAGCACGCCGCCCCTCACTGCCCTTCCTCAACATCTTTCCATGCAACAATTTATTTCTCTTATCTCAGCCACGATTTCCTATGTACTGCTAATTATTTATGTTGAGTCATAATGTATATAGGCCTAGACATGCATGATTCGTGGTTTGCGGTGGGAGATTAAGAGCTAGAGGCTTTGGTTTGGCATAAGGTTGAAAGTGGTGGTGATGGTGGCGGGGATGGTGGTGGTGATGGTGGTTGCCTCGTCCCCCACCTGAACCTGGCTGGCTGGCTGGCTCTCCTCACACCGACACAGCTCAGCATAACGGGCGGAGTGAGAGCAACGCTGGCCCTTTAAACCTCACACACACACGCAGCAGCCCATCTTTAAACCTCCCTGAGACAACCTGCGCCAAGTGCCATCAAGCCCCCGAGAGAGCAAACACGGATTACCCAAAATTATCTGGACTGACACAACCACACGTCTCATTATCTTATCGTGGACATCCCTCGGCGTCAGGGGATCAGAAGGTTATCTGAGTGCCCCCGCTTATCTAGGCTGGCGAGATGCGGCTTTTCGGCTGGGAGACAACGCTGGGCTACTACGGTTGGGGAGGGAGTGACAGTGATCCTCAGCCCCTGGAACCAGAAGCAGACGCAGCAGCAGACATGGAGCTCACACCGGAGAGGAAGGAGGCGCTCTCACAGGTCAGTCAAAGCCGGTGTTTTGTAGGTCTTGCTATGAATGTCAAGAGACCTCACTGCATGACAATTGAGGATATGAAAGCTGTTTAGAAAGCTTGTGGTATGCTTGTGTTGTCCTAATCCAGACTGTCATTGTTGTCATACGCTCAGACCCCTTCATCCACCCTCTTCATTCTTGCTTCCTGTGGTGATGTTACGTTTCCGGCTGTATCTGTACTGCTGTATGATTGTTAATGTCGTGTAAGGAAGGCTAGGAAGGTCATTTAGAAAGCTCACGTCATTCTCAGGTTGTGTTGCCTTAGCCCGACTGTCATTGATGTCATACACTCGGGCCCCTTCATCCACCCTCTTCATTCTTGCTTCCTGGTGTGTCTGTATTGATATATGATTGTTATGTCGTACAAGTAAGGGTATGAAGGCTATCTAAAAAAGCCCACGTCATTCTCAGGCTGTCTTCTTAGCTAAACTGTCATTTCTCGTTATGCATTCAGTCCCTTCTAGACCTCCATCCTTGATTATAATGTACTGAGGTGCTGTCATGATTATTACGGCACACAAGTAAGGCTAGGAAGGCTGTTTGTAAAGATTGTTGTCATCCACGGCATACACTCAACCCCTTCCAGTGCCTCACGCCTTCATTCTTACATGCGGAGTAACTGTCATGTTTCCGCTGTGTCTGTACGGCTGTGAGATTGTTATGTAGCCGCAGCAGGAACGGTGTGGCTCAAATGTGTGTGTTTGAGAATGCTGGAGAAGGCGTGGGCAACATCTGGCGTGGCGGGGGAATCGATAAATGAGTCTCGCGGTGTGACGCTGTAGAAGAGAATGCGTCAGGTTGACAACACTTGCCTTGTCTCATGTAACAACGTAATGGCCTTTTGTTTAGGCTTTATAATAGAACGGCTGGTGCGTAAGCCTCGATAGCCAATTGTTTTAACTATCAATGGCAAGTGGAAACACACAATTGGTCCTGTTTAGTTTTTACGGCCAGAAGTAATTGTTTGGATATGAATGCAGTTTTTCAATTCTACTTAGCAACTTCGCAAATATGATAGTTTAGAGATTGTTGCTTTAAAGACGCGTAAAAGGGCCTAGCATGTTTATTTATAGTGCCAGAAGTAATTGTTGGGATATCAATGTAGCTTTCCAATGATTACTTCGCAAATATGATAGCTTAGGATCCTTGTATTGAAGACCAGCGTAATCCCATCAACAGGTTGTCTCGAGTAATGGATAAAAGGGGAAGAACACTCATCGACGTGCATTTAATAGTAATAATAATAACGGTAATATCAGTTCCATTCCTTCATGCAAGCAGACACCGTGTTAGTCTTTGCATAGCTGATGTTGCCTCGGGACAGGAAGGGACGTGAAGGGCGTCACCAACAGATTCACGTGTTGCTCGCGGCCCGTCCTTGGAAAGCATCTCATCTCTATACGGCTTGTTGGGGTGTTTGGTTGTTTCAGTGGTCATGTTTTCGCTTGTAGGCTTGTTATTATTGTGTTGTGTGATATTTGTTATTTATATTCCTGTTCTATTATTATCACTATTATTTTTATCCGTAACATTTAATGATATAATAGCTCAAAATAGACTACTACTCTCAACAGTTGGAATGGTCTTAATGATTTAGTATATCGAGGTTTCATTGACTCGTTTGGACTAACAGGCTTTATAATTCTCGCACCAACATATTTACTATTGTCAACTAGTATTTAAAACCTAAGGTCGTTGAGATAAGAAAACCATCGAGGAGCTATTTATCATATCTCCAACTTCAGTCTGAATCTGGGAAAATCCTTACGAGCCACTTTGATGATTGTTATCAATTTACGAGTAGGCTTTATACTATCGAAACGGCGGCTCCTTTAACAACAGCTGAATGACACGAATATCCATCCCTAACTTTGATGATTCTTACTAATTTACGAAAAGGCTTTATACTATCGAAACGGCGACTCCTTTAACAATAGCTGAATGACACGAATATCCATCCCTAACTTTGATGATTCTTACTAATTTACGAAAAGGCTTTATACTATCGAAACGGTGACTCCTTTAACAATAGCTGAATGACACGAATATCCATCCCTAACTTTGATGATTCTTACTTATTACGGATAGGCTTTACATAAACGTCAGCAATTATGGCTCCTTTACGAATAGCTGAACACGATTTGAGTATCCATTAACTAGGTCTTGAGTTATAAGCCTTTAGATTAATCAAAATGTATGGAACGGTACAAGAAAGTATTAAGCGCTGTACGTAAGGAAGTCTACATATTGCCAGCGGTGATAATAGTGTAGAGGTGAAAGTAAATTAATGTAGAAAAAGAATAGTTAAATAAGACTACTATCCATCAGCTTTGTATTGAATTATAAACCTTCAGGTGAGTCAAGATCGTATGGAACGTTACAAGAGAGTGATGAGTTAGTGTAGAGGTGAGGGTAAGTTAAAATAGTATGATATAATGTATGATATAATAGTTGAAGGAGCAACCAGACCGTAGCGCCCAATCACGGTAGCCTGCCCTTGAAAATATATATGTAATGGAGTTGGCATCAAGTACCTGGCTATCGGGTGAGGAGTAAGATAAGTGATTAAAGTTTTATTTTCCAACCAAGCGTCTGTTATATAACCACATATGTTACGCCGACTAAACGAATTTTTTTTCCAACCAAGCGTCTGTTATATGACCACAGATGTTGCGCCGACTAAACGAAACTTTTTCCAACCAAGCGTCTGTTATATGACCACAGATGTTGCGCCGACTAAACGAAACTTTTTCCAACCAAGCGTCTGTTATATGACCACAGATGTTGCGCCGACTAAACGAAACTTTTTTCCAACCAAGCGTCTGTTAAAAAGATTGTCAGCAGATTTGGATCATAAGAGGGGGAGCGAATGTTCAGAAGGTCCGCTAATAATCTACATTCGTGTGAGGAAATCTACCTCACATATAACTTTTAATGCTGAATAATGCTGTGTGTGTGTGTGTGTGTGTGTGTGTGTGTTAGGCGTAGCGGCGAGGGAGGAGCGATGAGTGTTATGAAGCCCTGCAGGTAATGTGTTGTCACGTGCATGAGTCACACACACACACACACACACACACACACACACACACACGTGGGGAAGCACTACGAAACTCACTATAGGATAAAGGAAGGAAGTATTTGATTGGAAAAAAAAGATCATAAAGGAATCAGACTAAAAAAAAAACATGCCATACACAGTCATGTCGAAAGGTATAGTACGAAGAAAACTCCCTCCGAAGTATAGAAAAAAAAAATGGCTGAACTAGGGAATAAAAGAATGCCGAAATGGACACACACACACACAAAAAAAATGAAAAGAAGAAAAGAGAAAGGAAAGTAAAAAGTAACCTCGTGGTACAGTGTCAGTATACCAAAAAAACAAACCTTTTCTCTGATACGAATATATAAAAAAAAAGGATCGAGGACTTGACCACCAAGGACGAGAAAAAGGAACAAAGAAAAAAGTAAAAATAGTGAAAAAAACATAACCAGGAAATATCATATACGGATTCAGATCTCAAATATACGGATTCAGATCTCAAATATACGGATTCAGATCTCAAATATACGGATTCAGATCTTAGTATGTTAGATTTCTTTAGTTTATCAGTGAAGTAGCTGCACGCCTTCCTTTATCAAGTATAGCAAAAAAAAAAAAAAAAAAAAAACCAGCAAAAAAGGCGAGTTTCTTAATAATTAACACTCTGCTTATCATAACATTAACATAACAATGCCATACACGTATCAGCAAGACTTTTTATTTGTTTATTTAGTTTTGTACCTAGCGTGTTTACCATAAGTCTCTCTGCGAGGTGAAGGTTGTTTACACTCGTGGTAGCGAAAGGCGGAAGTTGAATACATGGGAAGGACTGACAATGGCAAAATGAATAACATGCAGTAGTGTGAAGACGTGTTTAGGAGTAATCATAGTAGTAGTAGTAGTAGTAGTAGTAGTAAGAGGAGACGGAGGACGAGGAAAAACAGGAGTGATAGTATACAGCAGTGGTGGTAGTAATAATAGTAAGTTAATAATAGTAATGATAATAATAGTAAGTTAATAATAGTAATGATAATAATAGTGAGACGTTTTTATACCAAAGGAAGCAGATCAAGGGCAAAAAACATAAACAAAACAACAACAACATCCGCTAAGCGCTGCTCCTGTAAAATAAAGTAAAATCGAATACCCAGAAGAGAGGATCCAATGATAAAAATAAAAATAAAAACAAAAAACAAATGCAACTCGCGCCATATACCACCTGCTTCGGCTTGGCCTTGACATTGCAAGATCAACTGGGCCGCGTGAATGCCAGCCAGCCTCAAGACCAAGGCACGCGCGCACGCACGCACGCACCGCCGGCGAGTCTTGAGGTGATGTGGTGTCAACGTCTAAGCTTTTTATAACTCGAGCGATTTACGGCGTTCACGAGTAAGCTATTTTCTGCGCTTTGAACTTAAGTCTATCTTTTTTTTCCTCCGTCTGTTTATTTACTGCCTTCGCTCTTTCCTTCCTTGTTTCTTTCTTTTCTTCCTCTCCTTCCTTGCTTGCTTTCCTTTCCTTTCTTTTCTTTTCTTTTCCTTTCGTTCCGTCCTTCTTGCTTGCCTGCCTGCTTGGCTTTCTTTCATTCTTCTTTTCTTCCTTCTTCCTTCCCTCCTTTCTTCGTTTCTTCCTTCTTTTCATCCTGTCTTTTCTTTTTTCTTTCTTCCTCTCCTCCGTCATTCCCTCCTTCCTGTTTACCTTCCTTTCTCTCCTTTCTTTCTTCCTTCCTTCCTTCCTCACTTTCCCTCTTTCCTTTTTTATAGCGAAGAGCAGGATGGATGGAAGTCTGGCTTGTCGATTGAGGAGGTCATGTACTGAGGAGAAAGACGAACGCATGTTGAAATCGGATTAAATCTTTGGCCCAATGCTCTACATCTCCTCACACACACTCACAGAAGCACGTGAGTATGTTGGCTCCCCTCAAGGTTGCCGCACACCCACCCACGTTACTCTTGTGTTGTCAAGTGTCACGTTGATGCGAAATAATTATTGAAGAGACGGAACAAAGCGGAGATTATACAATTTGTCTTAATGTTGTTGTTGTTTTGTTGTTGTTGTTGTTGCCCACCTTCCTCGTTATCATCATTTTCATTATCTTGTTCCTGTTTCCTGTTTTTCTTCTTCTTCTTCTTCTTCTTCTTCTTCGCCTTCGTCTTCTTTTTCTTTTTCATTTTCTTCATTTTCTTCTTTCTCTTTCTTTTTTTTCTTCGTCTTCTTTTCTTTTTCCTCCTCCTTCTCCTCCTCCTTTCGTTCTTTCTATCTTCTTTCTTTTACCTGTACTGCTACATCGTATTCTTATTGACTTTTGTATAGTAATAGCTGTAGGGATAGTAGTAGTAGTAGTAGGTAGTAGTAGTAGTAGTTGTGACAGTAATAGTTTGGGTGCGTAGCAGTAGTAACAGCAGCAGCAGCAACAGTCGTAGGAACAGTGAACAAAGCACAAAAGTGAACGTAAACCACCAAGGCCGCCACACAACCGGCACACTGACCACTACATCAACTTCCTCACTCTTTACTCCTACCGGTCTCTCATACTCCGTTGGCATACCTTTCACCGCCCTCCATGACCCCGTGTAGAGCTTACGCCAACTCGCAACTCTTCTACCTATCTCGCGGCAGCTGGTTCTTATTACGACTATATAGAGCCATATCCTTAAGTATTCCAGCACCCAAACTCACATATTTAACAAGTCTTTCGTAAGAGTTTGCAGTTTGGGTCATTTCCTTGGGTGGTGTTATGACCCTGGTGGTAGTCTGACCCTCCTTCTGCACCATGAACCTATCAAAACACTCCTTAGAATCCGATTGATCTCCTTCTTGACCTTTTGGAAGTAGTTGATGTGAGAGGTGGGAGCGTTTGAGAATACTGACCTATTTTCCGAAGCCACAGAGAAGAGTAACCGGTTTTTCATTGACGTTTTTACCGTTCAAGATGTAGGAGCCGTGTAAAACTATTCCTAACATCGCAAAACAGGCCATGCAAATCCCAACAACTGGTATACTTTTCCTGTTCAACATGCAAGAGCCGTGTAAAACCATCACTATAGCATCACAAAACAGTCCATGGATATCCCAGCAATTACTATTCGAGAGGCTTTTCAGGCAGGCATACAGAGGCATCTATATACGCTTGAGAATACTGGTTTGTTTTCTCTCTCCCTCTAAGCGTCGCTAGAGGGGGACGTTCAGGAGACCGTGGCCTCATACCTTACATCTATTTTTAGTTCTGCCGACGCACGGACACGAATAAGGAGGTTAAGGAGTGCGTAAGTAGCGAGGGAAGCCCACCAAGGCACACACGAAGGGCAGGGGAGGGAGGCGTAAAGACAATTAGTAAAAGGGAAGGTTGAGCAGATGCTGTTTGACGATCTTGGCTACACAGAGAGAAGGGAAACAGATGACAGACAATAGATACAAGAGAGGGTTGCCCATAGACAGTGCTTACCGAACGTAGTATTTAGAGTTAACTAAGAAAAGAAAACTCACCAAGCCACACAAATACGAGGAAAACAGATGACAGGCAACACATAAAAGAGAAGTTTGACCATACATAAGAGGGAGGGTTGACCATAGACAGTGCTTACCAAACGCAGTATATAAAGTTAACTAAGACAAAGAAAACTCACCAAGCCACACAAATACGAGGAAAACAGATGACAGGCAATACATAAGAGAGAAGTTTGACCATACATAAGAGGGAGGGTTGACCACAGACAGTGTGTACCGAAAGTAGTATATAAAGTTAACTAAGACAAAGAAAACTCACCAAGCCACACAAATACGAGGAAAACAGATGACAGGCAATACATAAGGGAGAAGTTTGACCATACATAAGAGAGGAGGTTACCCATAGACACTGTGTACCGAAAGTAGCATATATATTTAACTAAGACTGAAAGGAAACTCACCAAACTGCAAAAAAACGAACAAAGAAACAAAGAAAACAGGTCGATGAAAAGGTCAGTAAGAGGTATCATAAGTTTAGTCTTGGGAAATGTTTAATGCTGGTGTGGTAGAGTATTACCAGGCACACACACACACGTAACTTGCAAAGAGAACCTACCGAGTCACGCAAAGAAGCTAGTTGACTGCATGAAGGTAGAATGACTTAGCAGGAATTGAAGGTGGCGAGTCGTGGAAATGGTAAGCGACAGGATGAAAAAATTGGTGAATGTGAGAGAGAGAGAGAGAGAGAGAGAGAGAGAGAGAGAGAGAGAGAGAGAGAGAGAGGAAAAGTGGTACAGAAACGAAAAAAAAAAAGATTCACTCATATTATTAGAGAAACGAATAGCCTAGTTTTACCACCACTGTCAATCACACACACACACACACACACACACACATATTACGTGACTCGCCGAGCATTTCTTGAACTCGGCCCCTCTGATTCCCTCCTCCTGTAATCCGTCTGGTTAAGGTCTCTCCCTCAGTCTCTGCTCCTGACGGGGAAGAGAACGTGCTCGGCAAAGACTTGGGCAAACAGAGGATCAGGTCATTAGGGAAGAGGATTATGTAGTGAAAGGGGATCAACTACGAGAACTTAAAGGAAGGGGGGGCGGTTCTCTCTCTCTCTCTCTCTCTCTCTCTCTCTCTCATACAGGTTCTATGCACCCACGAAAACAAAAAACTAACATTGACCGTGAACCTTTTTTTTTTTTTTTCTCTTTTAACTCATTGTACTTCCTGCTTAACCGGTCCTCCTTCCTCCTCCTTCCTTTTCCTTCATTTTCTTTTCTTTCTTCCGAGACCTTTTCCTTTCTTTTTCTAATGTCCTTTTCGTTTCCTGATTTTTCTCACGAGTTCCTGCTGCTCATTTCTCTCTTTTTCCTCTTTTTTTCCTCAGATTTTGCCTCCTCCTCCTTATCTTCCTCTATTATAATTTTCCTTCCCTCCTTCGTATCATCATTATCATATATTATTACTTCATCAGAAATCTTCCTTCTCCACCCTCACTTCTCCTTTTCTTTATTGCTTTTTAATGAATGATCTTGTGTTAGTTACTAGGAGACACTTCCGGCCGACGTTTCTGCTTATACACACACACACACACACACACACACACACGTCAGACGCCCTTCCTTTCGAAACACAGATGTGAGTGATGTGGGGTGTGTGTGTGTGTGTGTGTGTGTGTGCGCTTCATCGCCTCATTAATTAACCGCACATGTGGATAGCGGAGGCAATTAAACACACACACGCACACACTTATACACCCACACCCAGAGAGAGAGAGAGTGAGAGAGAGAGACCTGTCAGTACACACAGTTTGATAATTTCTGGAATCAAGTGTAGAAAAAAAATAATAAAAAATCCGCTCATGTAGCCTAATATTAATATCTAGCGTTAACCCTCAAGTTGAACACGTATTTTTATTTACTACAAACGTGTACAACAAGATCCTGCACTTAAAGAACTAGATCCTGTATGGAAGACGTCTAAAACTGATCTAATATCCTTGACATTATTTTTTTCTCCCAATATTATCACTAGCGTATATGTTTACATCTTCCGCGTATTTGTAAAGCCCCGTTCACACTGCCGACTCTGGACCACGACAACCCAGCGACTCCGGGAACACGAGGTCATGGATGTGAAATGTTGATATGAAAGGGTCGCACATAGTCTTTCCGATCATATACGACCCTTCCACATCAAGATTTCACACCCTAGACTTCATATACCCCGAATCGCGTGGTTGTCGTGGCCCAGAGTCGGTACACTGTGAACGGGGCTTAAGTCTTCCGTATGTTATCTGTCTTCCTTGTAGTGTATGTATTAATATTATTCGAGCTAATCACGACTTCTGCGTGTGTATTTACGTCTTCCGTGTATATTATCTTACTGTCTTCCGTGTGGTGTATTTAAAATTCGATCGCGTTGAGGTAATCTGAGCTTGTTTGATTTCCTGCTGCGAGAGGTGCGCGGAAAACTTGTCAGTGCAGGAATAGGATCTCGAGGGGCAGGCAACGGATCGCGGCCGTTTTGAGGCTGATCCTATTATGACGAGGCGCTGCTTGGTGGCGTAATAACCTGCCCCAAGGATTTTACGGTTGATGTTCTCAGACGCTTCCTCTTCACATAACTATTTCCAAAGACCAACAAGGTGCTCAATCGGGTTCTAATGAGTGAGTTTTTTAGGTTCTTGGTACAGAGGAAGGGTCACACTAGCACCATGGTCATTAAACTATCCCTGGAAATGCACAAAACTAATAGGAAAACAGTGTCAAGTATATGTGCTTGGAAATGTTTAAGAATATGGCCCTCCTACGCTTCCGTCAGTGTTTGTTTCTTTAAGAGTTTGTGTCTGTTTCTTGCTGTCTCCCACCAAAACTCCTACGAAAACAGTGTCAAATATATGTGCTTGGAATCGTTTAAGAATATGGCACTCCTTCGCTTCCATCAGTGTTTGTTTCTTTAAGAGTTTGTGTCTGTTTCTTGCTCTGTCTCCCACTCTATCGGTTGGTTGAAAAGATCGGTCACTTGGTATTGGTATGAAGGAGGTTCAGTAGATACGTCAGATCATAAAAAAGACAAAAGAAGTGGCTATGTTCGACGTGAAGCTGGAAGTGGATGCTGATTTTGAGTTGTATATAAAAAATGGTTTGATGAAGTAACTGTTTTGACTTCGTATTCTGATGGCTTATGCGCTTTCTTGAGATTTTCATAGGTGTGTGTGTGTGTGTGTGTGTCTGTGTGTGTGGTTCCCTCATACAAGGACTGTGAGGTTGAGTAAGGAAAACAATAAAAAAAATGAAGAACACGATTGGTGAGACCTGAGTATAGCAAAAGACTGTACAGAACTGCTTTTTGCGTGGAGGCGAACGTTGAGCGAAGATGAAACTTGCGGGCGATATCGAATTGGCTCGGGAAGTAAACGAGTGAAAATAATATTAAAAAAAAAGTAACATTGGGAACAGACCTTGCACGTGAGGAAAACTTTACCAGAGCTTTTAAAGGGTGGAAAAAAAGAGAAAAAATATAGTTCGTGAGGAGTGACTTTCGACCTGAACTAAAAAAAAGAGGAAAAAAGAAAAAAAAGTCGTAATGTTATTTTCCTTAGCAAAAAATGGTTTCGTGTCATCATTATTTGCTCTCTCTCTCTCTCTCTCTCTCTCTCTCTCTGCACATGTTGCAAGACTAATACGTAAAGGTGTTCGTCCGTCCGTCTTCTTCCTCCTCCTTCTCTTCTTCGTATTCTTCCTCTCTTCCTCCTCCTCTTCCTCGTCCCTATGACCTGTTGCCTGCAGCCGAATACCACTAGTCTCTGCTCCTCCTCCTCCTCTTAATCCCCCTCCTCCTCCTCCTCCTCCTCCTCCTCCTCTTCTATCTCCTCCTCTCTTTCTTATTTCTTTTCTCCTTGTCAGCCACTTCTTTCATATTGTTATCTCCATTCCCCTCTCTCTCTCTCTCTCTCTCTCTCTCTCTCTCTCTCTCTTGCTCCTTACTTTACTTGTTTTCTTCCTCCAGGTGTTCCTCGTTCCTTCCTTCCCTTCCTCAATCCTCCGGTCGTTCCCTCCTTTCCTCCCTCCCTTCTCTCCTTCCCTCCCTCTCTCCTTCCCTCCAACATAAAGGTCAGCTCTGCAGGAATTTTGCGTAGGTAAAGGGAGGGGGAGGGAGGGGAAGGGAAGGGAGAGGAGAGGAAGGGAAGGGAGAGGAGAGTAGGGGAGTGGAGGAGAGGAGGGAAGGCAAGGGGAGGAAGGAAGGAAGGAGGAGGGAGGAAGGAAGGAGAGAGAGAGAGAGGAGAGAGAGGAGAGGGAGAAGGAGAGAGAGAGAGAGAGAGAGAGAGAGAGAGAGAGAGAGAGAGAGAGAGAGAGAGAGAGAGAGAGAGAGAGAGAGAGAGAGAGAGAGAGAGAGAATCATAGACAAGAAACAATTATTTTTTTGGCCAAGGAAAAATCATTATTACGAAAATATTACATTCATGATTTCCTTTTCTACCTTTAATCTATTTTTACGTGCATAAGTAGTAGTAGTAGTAGTAGTAGTAGTAGTAGTAGTGAGGGTGATGGTGGTGGTAAGATCAGTATAGCTATTCGTGGTAAAAACTAAGTATTGATTGATAGTTTATTGTTGCAGGTAAACAACAAGGGAGATGGGAGGAACATGCCATCCCAACCCCCAGGCAGGACAGAGTGTGATTATACAACTATTAATACATGTGTAGGTAGCACCATGAAATTAAAAAGATACAATGGTAGGATACTAAAATGATAAAGCTCTTCACAAAAACCAAAAGAGGATGACACGGTACAAGAGATTTTTATGATGAGTTTGTTGTGAAAAGACTGTATACTTAGGTACACTATTAAGTACTGATAAGATAAAGGTAGAGATTGTACTATTACTACTTACTACGACTACTACTACTACTTCTACTTCTACCGCTCATTCTAATAACGTTGCTGCCGCAGTAGTAGCAATTGTATTATTATTATTATTATTATTATTATTATTACTGATGGCGGTAGGGAATAACAATGATAATGATAGATAACGCGAATAATACGAAAGATAACAGCGGCCTATACCATCATCACCATCGTCACCTCATTCGGCTTTCCTACTTTTCAACGGTCTTTCTTCAGAGCATTGTCGAATGACTTTGAATCGAATACCCTCTTGACACGGCCCGAAGTGGAGCAGGAAGAGGAGAAGGAGGGGAAAGGGAAGAGCGGAAACTGAGCGGAAGAGGACCAGAAGGGAAGAAGATTAGGGGACAGGAAGAGGCAGTATCAAAGGATACTGTCCGTGGGCCAAGCGTGGGCTAACAGGGAAGGGAGGGCCAGTGTGTGGACGTGCCACACGTGAGCCAGGAAGGAGGGGAGGGCCATCATGTGGACGTGCCACACATGAGCCAGGAAGGAGGGGAGGGCCATCATGTGGACGGGCCAAACGTAGGCCAGGAAGGACATGATGACGGACTGAGGGTCTCGTCCAGCGTTTAAGAGGTAAAGTTTACCCGCCACACGACAAATTGTATGTCGTATGAAGAGCCAGCAGTATCTCCTCGACTTGTACAATTCCAAAAGTCAGGAAAATTCTCCAATCACTTGTAGGGAACATATCCAGCTTGTCATAGCAACAAGCACACGACTTGCTAAAATGACGCTGGATCACCCCACCACCGTATGAGGAAGCGAGGCACCCCCTCGTCGGTCGGAGGAGTGATCTCCGCGGACAAGCAACAAATTTAAGGCTCGTAGTCGGAGGATTCCGTCATCAGGTTGCGTGACGAAACCTCCAGCCTGTTAGGGAGAAGTCTTAACGAATCGCAGTGAGGATACTACTCTGACGCCAACAACTCCCTGACCGTAGGTAGAGTGGAGTAACCATCACCTGGAGAGAAAGGGGTCGCTGATTGGCTGATCGCATTGGCAAACACGGTAAGACCGTGCGCCGCCACGAGGAGCCGCAGCACCCAGAAGCTTCTCATGAAAGAAAGGGATTGTGCGGGCAAGACAAGGCTGTCAACATCAACCTGAGAATGAGGAGTGCCAGGTGGAAGCAAGCGATGCCGTCTTATAGTTCCCAACAACGTATCTCCGTCCTGCTGCAACAGTGAGATTTGTTTTTCATCATCACGGCACACGCTTCTGTAGCGCCAGATTAGGCTCGTGTGGAAATGCCGCCAGCGGGTTGCGTGACGGAATCTCCAGCCTAGTTTGCATCACAGACCTGTTATTGCTCAATCTCGTGCGGCTGATGTTGCCGCTTATCCCTCTAAGAAGTTGCAAACTGGACACCAATTGCTGGAGATATGTTGACTAGTTAGTAGGCTGGAGTCTCGTTCGTTATCGGAATTAACCAGACGAATCACTCCACCAACTAAGAACGGCCATGCACTACCATCCACCGATTCAAGAAAGAGCTCTCAATCTGTCAATCCTTCCGGTGTCAGGGCCTGGTGAGGTTCCCCGTGTTAAGTCAAATTATGCTACAGGCTCCACTCCTGGTGGTGCCCTTCCGTCAATTCCGTCAAGTTTCAGCTTTACAACCATACTTCCTCCGGAACCCAAAGATTTTGGCTTCCCGGAAGCTGCCCGCCGGGTCATGGGAATAACGCCGGCGGATCGCTGGTCAGCATCGTTTAGGGTTAGAACTAGGGCGATATCTGTTTGGAGGATTGGAGTTATTGGAGCTGGAGGAATTACCGCGGCTGCTGGCACCAGACTTGCACTCCAAGAGATCCTCGTTATAGGTTTTATTAAAGTGTATTCATTCCGATTGCGAGGCCTCCAATGAGTCAGTCTCGCATCGTTATTTTTCGTCAGTACCTCTCCGTGCCGGGAGTGGGTAATTTGCGTGCCTGTTGCCTTCCTTAGATGTGGTGCATGTATTAGCTCTAGAATTACCACATTTATCCATCTGTGTGGGTACTGATCCAATGAATCATAGCTGATTTAATGAGCCATTCGCGGTTTTGCCTTAAATCGAGTTGTACTTAGACATGCATGGCTTAATCTTTGAGACAAGCATATGACTACTGGCAGGATCAACCAGGTAGCTATGCCGTTAGCTGGAGGCCAAGCGGCGAACGAGCACAACCCCTACACCACCAGGAGTAGAGGCGTGCCGCACGCTCGCTTAGCCGTAGGGTAGAGGAGATCGCTCAGCGTCGGACAGCTCCGGTCAGCGACGCCGCGCCCCTTTTCAGTAGAGAGGAGAGACTGCCCCCACGTCACTCGCACTCAAAACACTTTTTGGACACAACCGACCGCTCGATAGAAGCTGCGTCAGTAGGCTATTCACACCGTCAAGGAGATCGCTCAGCGTCGGACAGCTCTGTTCAGCGACGCCGCGTCCCCTGTTTAAGAGACAGCAGATGATGCGTGGGCTGGAAACTCTGCCGGCCACGTCACCCGCGCGCCTTCTTTTAAGGTTCTAACCGACGACATTGCGTGCGGTTCACACCGTCAAGGAGATCGCTCAGCGTCGGACAGCTCTGGTCAGCGACGCCGCGTCCCTTGTTTAACTAAGAAGAGAGACGGCGGATGATGCGTGGGCTCGAAACTCTGCCGGCCACGTCACCCGCGCGCCTTCTTTTAAGGTTCTAACCGACGACACTGCGTGCGGTTCACACCGTCAAAGAGATCGCTCAACGTCGGACAGCTCTGGTCAGCGACGCCGCGCCCCTTAACAATAGATAGGGTTCTAACCGACGACATTGCGTGCGGCGTCACCCTCGGGATGCGTTATCACACGCAGAGTGCGGTAACCATCACCTAGAGAGAGAGAGAGAGGTCGCTGCATTGAAGGATGATCGCATTGGCAAACACGGTAAGACCGTGCGCCGCCACGAGGAGCCGCAACTGATGTCAAGAAGCTTCTCATGAAAGAGAGGGGCGGGCAAGACAAGGCTGTCAACATCAACCTGAATGAGGATTGCCAGGTGGAAGTGAGCGATGCCGAGTCTTAGCCCGCGGGAGGGTGCTTGAACTAGGATACAGTTCAACGGCGTGTTGAGGTCGGTGCGTGCAACACAAGAGACTAATCCCTCCCAAGTTTGCTGGCCCCGGTCTGAGAGGTTGGCAAACGATTAGTCGCTCTGGTGGGTGCAACACGCGCCGGCCCTTAACAGCGGGGAAGCTCGAGCGGGTTGTGGAGCAAGTCCGCCGCCGACTCGCTCAACCCTCGCTTCCCCTACCATATTCGCTACCTGTTTCTTGAGTACCGTCCCGCCCGGGGTTTCGCTTCCCCCCGCTGGCCACGCGCGGGAGAGCTATTCCTGTAAAGACCGTTACGCTCGGCCCAGCCGCCGGCCGGCCGTACCCCTCAATCTCTCAATTCTGCCCCAGCGGGCCGCTCTGAACGGTCACGAGCGACTTTGTCTCAGGTGGGCTGGGGAGTTGTAGGATGCACTTGTCTGTTGCCATTACTGCTACTACTACTACTACTACTACTACTACTACTACTACCAGGTTTGGCGAGTGCGTTGTGGCGTTGACTCCCGTCAAGTGGAGCCGCTGTTGCCACTAATTCTACTACTATTACTACTTCCACGACGACGACGACTACTACTATATAGTACTACTACTACTACTACCACCACCACCACTAGATAGGGGATAGGGAAAGGCATTGAAAGGCATAGAAAAGTAGGTGTTGGTCTTCCAATAGGCATAGAACAGCTAATATAGGAATTACTATAGTCTCCCTCCTCTCCCCGCTAGAAGCCCCGCCCACCTGCCCAAGTTACTAGATTGCCCTACCCAGCACATTGTCTTCAACGGTTTCCAGCTAAAAGCGATCACATTCACATCATTAACGGCATGCAATCGAACACTGTACATAAACACTAGTCGTTGATGTAGTTTATAGGGACAGGAAGGATGAATCTAAGCTCCTAAACCTCATTTGAGTGTTGGGTTTGAGGTAGTTGTCGGATTCGCCCTCAGCCTCCCTCGCCCACTGATAGCTACTGTCTCGGTAACTCTTATAATTTATCTCTTTCTCTTGATTTTCCTCGTCTCTTAGTCTGTCTCGTTCTGTTCTTGTTCTATTCTCGTTCTGTTCTCGTTCTTTGGTCTGTCTGTTGTGTTCTTATCTACTATCTCGCTACCTCTTATATATCTTTCTCTCAATCTCCCTGGAGGGTCACTGTGTGGACGGGCCAACCCTGGGCCAGTAAGGAGGGGAGGGCCAACGTCAATATAAGGTTACTATATAGACATTGGGGAGGGCCATCATGTGAACGGGCCACACGTGGGCCAGAAAGGAGGGGAGGGCCATTATATGCGAGTTAGGCCACACGTAGATTATGCTGTCCAGTTTTGGTGCCCACACTACAGAATGGACATCAACTTGCTAGATTTAGTTCAGAGGAGGATGACCAATATGATTCAGGGGCTTAGGATCCTCCCATATCATGATAGGGTGAAATATCTCAACTTACATTCTCTAGAAAGACGAAGAGTGCGGGGAGATCTGATAGGAGTTTTCAAATGGGTCAAGGGTTACAACAAAGGCGATATAAGTAAAGTACTGAGAATTAGCCAGCAGGATAGAACACGCAGTAATGAAAGTATAGATTTAGACGGGAAATAGGCAGGCATTGGTTTAGTAATAGGGTGGTAAGGAAATGGAATAGACACAGCAATCACATAGAGAGTGCAGGGACCATAGCTTGTTTTAAGAGTAGACTTGATAGATCCATGGACGAGGATGACAGGTGGTAGTGGCGGGGGGTGGTCTGGAGCTGCCTTGTGTAGGTCAATTGGCCTCCTGCAGTCTCTCTTTGTTCTTATGTTTCTTTGCAGGCTTCCACGGGGTTATGAGTGGTTCCAGGTGGCAATGAAATGTTTCAGGGGCTTATGAGTGGTTCCAGTGGGTTATGAGGGGTTCCAGGGGTTATGAGGGTTTTCAGGCGGTTATGAAAGTTTCCAGGGGGTTCTGGGGGGTCATGGGTGGTTCCAGGGGATTATGAGGGGTTCCAGGGGGTTATGTGTGATTCCAGGCGGTTATGAAGAATTCCAGGGGCTATGAGGGGTTCCAGGGGGTTATGAGGGGTTGGGGAGGAGATACGAGAGGGTAAGAAGAAGTTATGAGGGCCTGGAGAGGGACTGTGAGACCGTGGTTGGGATCTTCTCGTTCTGCGACTGACTTTTACTCTCGTCTAACTGTGTCGAGTTTTTTGAGGTTCTGGTTCTGAGGTCGGTATTCCCAGACGCTTCCACCCCTCACATCACCTATTTCCAAATGCTGAAAGGAGATCAATCGCGTTCTAATGACTCCTTCTGTAGGCTCTTGGCGTAGAAGAAGGATCAAACTACCCCTGGAAATGCCCTCAACGCCTACGCAAGCCTTGTCAATCATGTATTTAAGAGTATGACCCTCACATCAACATTTCCAAAGGCTGAAAAGATCAGTTGCTTTCTAATGACACTTTCTGTAGGCTCTTGGCACAGAAGAAGGGTCAAACTACCCCCAGGGTCAGAAAACTACCCCCTGAAAATGCCCTGAACTCCGACGAAATCATATGTATTGGGATATGAACATGAATTGGTGGCGAAGGAGGGTTTTTAGATGTTTATTGGAGGTTAAGGGGTTGGGGGGGTTATGAGTAGCTTGGAAAGGGGAATGAGAGGTTGTGAAAGGATTAGGAGAGCCTGGAGAGGTTTTATGAGGTATTGAAGGGGTGGTTTTGTGAGGTTTATGGATTGCGTCCAGCCAGTTAGACATGGCAACGTACAGGTTTTGGGGGCTTTCTTCCTTATTGTCGTCGTGGTCAGTAAAATACAATAATAATACAGCGTGAGTACATTTTCTGGATGGTTATGTGGGGTCTGGAGGGGTCATGGGTGGTTATGAGGGTTGAAGGGGTGGTTTTGTGAGGTTCATGGATTGGTTTCAGCCAGCGAGACATGGCGACGTTCAGATTTTAGGCGTTTTTCTTCATTATAATTGTCGTGGTTGGCGAACTATAGCAATAATAATGTGTGAGCACGTATTCTGCATGGTTATGTATGGTTAGGGCGGGTCATGGGTGCCTCCAGGGGGTATATGAGGGGTTGGAAAATGTTTAATGGTAGCGACTCCTGGAATCTAGTTTAAACTCCCCGGAAAGTGCTGCCCTCTCGCTTCAAGCGCGCGCTGAATGCGGAGTTTATGCAGGGTACCTTGGCTACGAGGTGAGAAAAGGCGACCACTTCATGTTTAATCTAGTACGCTAATATGGGAGGATTTAGGGACACTTGGGGCGTTGGGGGCGTGATATATTGGTGCTAACATATATACAAACGCTGCAGGCATAAGAAAACAAGCGATGGTCTCCCTAGGTTTCTCAAATAAAGGAAATGTAAACGGTTCACGGCCTCCCTTTGGGGTCAATAACCTCCGCGTCCCTACTGTCTCCCGTGAAAGGCCATTGTTTTGGGGCTGTTTCTCCATGTGTTAGGCTTGTTACAGTGATCTCCTGAGACTTGAGGATGTTTTAATCATAGAAAAGCAGGTGGTGGTCTTTTCGTAGCCAGATAATAGCTATTAAGGGCGAGAAAGAACCTTTATAACAAAGAGGAGGAGGGCGACGCCACATGTCTGGCAACTATCTTCAAACTAATCTCCCAAATGAGGTTTACGAGCTTAGATCTATTCTTCCCGTTCGTTCAAACTACATCAATGACTAGTTTTCATGTTCAGTATTCGATTGTATGCCAAAATCATGTGAATGTGATCGCTGTTAGCCAGAAAACGATGAATACAATGTTCTGGGTAAAGCAATCTGGTAACTAGTGTTTAGGTGGATGCGCGCGCGGCTTCTCAGGAGGGAGAGGAAGCGGAATAAATGAATTTACGTGTATATTACCTGTTCTATTTCTGTAGCGAAGACCACCACCTTCTTATCCATACCTTTTCTATGCCTATAGCTTCCTCACGTCCATGGAGCAGCTCTTAAAGGTATAAATTGCCACCCTACCTCGTCTCCACCCTCAAAAGCCGTGTTTCTGAATGTTCTGGGCATGATACAGTGGTTTCCTTAGGCGTGAGGAAGCTGGAGGCAATGAAAGGCATAGAAAAGTAGGTGGTGGTCTTCCAATAGCCATAAAACAGCTAATGTAGGAAAAAATTACTAGATCCTCCCTCCTCTCCCCGCTAGAAACCCCGACCACCAGCCTCTACACAAGTTACCAGATTGCCCTACCCAGCACATTGTCTTAACGCTTTCCGGCTAAAAGCGATCACATTCACATCATTAACGGGATGCAATCGAACACTGTACATAAACACTAGTCGTTGATGTAGTTTATAGGGACAGGAAGGATGAATCTAAGCTCCTAAACCTCATTTGAGTGTTGGGTTTGAGGTAGTTGTCGGATTCGCCCTCAGCCTCCTTCGCCTGCTGATAGTTACTGTCTCGCTAACTCTTATAGCTTATCTCTTTCTCTTGATCTCCCTCGTCTCTAAATCTTTCTCGTTCTGTTCTCGTTCTATTCCCGTTCTGTTCTCGTTCTTTGGTCTGTCTGCTGTGTTCTTGTCTACTATCTCGCTACCCCTCTTTCTCTCTTAATCTCCTTGAAGGGCCAGTGTGTGTAATGTACTGGGGTATGGGTGGCTGTGTGAGCGTATGTGAGTGTGCGTGAATGAGTAATTATGTGTAAACTATCTAACGTGTGTAAGTGGTTGTACTAGTGTGTGCGTGTGTAGTATGTACGTGCATCAATGTATAGGGCGAAGGTCAGACTACTTGTTTACCCGCCACACGACAAATTGTATGTCGTATGAAGAGCCAGTAGTATCTCCTCGACTTGTACAATTCCAAAAGTCAGGAAAATTCTCCAATCACTTGTAGGGAACATATCCAGCTTGTCATAGCAGCAAGCACACGACTTGCTAAAATGACGCTGGATCACCCCATCACCGTATGAGGAAGCGAGGCACCCCCTCGTCGGTCGGAGGAGTGATCTCCGCGGACAAGCAACAAATTTAAGGCTCGTAGTCGGAGGATTCCGTCATCAGGTTGCGTGACGAAACCTCCAGCCTGTTAGGGAGAAGTCTTAACGAATCGCAGTGAGGATACTACTCTGACGCCAACAACTCCCTGACCGTAGGTAGAGTGGAGTAACCATCACCTGGAGAGAAAGGGGTCGCTGATTGGCTGATCGCATTGGCAAACACGGTAAGACCGTGCGCCGCCACGAGGAGCCGCAGCACCCAGAAGAAGCTTCTCATGAAAGAAAGGGATTGTGCGGGCAAGACAAGGCTGTCAACATCAACCTGAGAATGAGGAGTGCCAGGTGGAAGTAAGCGATGCCGTCTTATAGTTCCCAACAACGTATCTCCGTCCTGCTGCAACAGTGAGATTTGTTTTTCATCATCACGGCACACGCTTCTGTAGCGCCAGATTAGGCTCGTGTGGAAATGCCGCCAGCGGGTTGCGTGACGGAATCTCCAGCCTAGTTTGCATCACAGACCTGTTATTGCTCAGTCTCGTGCGGCTGATGTTGCCGCTGATCCCTCTAAGAAGTTGCAAACTGGACACCAATTGCTGGAGATATGTTGACTAGTTAGTAGGCTGGAGTCTCGTTCGTTATCGGAATTAACCAGACGAGTCACTCCACCAACTAAGAACGGCCATGCACTACCATCCACCGATTCAAGAAAGAGCTCTCAATCTGTCAATCCTTCCGGTGTCAGGGCCTGGTGAGGGTCCCCGTGTTAAGTCAAATTATGCACCTGGTGGTGCCCTTCCGTCAATTCCGTCAAGTTTCAGCTTTACAACCATACTTCCTCCGGAACCCAAAGATTTTGGCTTCCCGGAAGCTGCCCGCCGGGTCATGGGAATAACGCCGGCGGATCGCTGGTCAGCATCGTTTAGGGTTAGAACTAGGGCGATATCTGTTTGGAGGATTGGAGTTATTGGAGCTGGAGGAATTACCGCGGCTGCTGGCACCAGACTTGCACTCCATGAGATCCTCGTTATAGGTTTTATTGAAGTGTATTCATTCCGATTGCGAGGCCTCCAATGAGTCAGTCTCGCATCGTTATTTTTCGTCAGTACCTCTCCGTGCCGGGAGTGGGTAATTTGCGTGCCTGTTGCCTTCCTTAGATGTGGTGCATGTATTAGCTCTAGAATTACCACATTTATCCATCTGTGTGGGTACAGATCCAATGAATCATAGCTGATTTAATGAGCCATTCGCGGTTTTGCCTTAAATCGAGTTGTACTTAGACATGCATGGCTTAATCTTTGAGACAAGCATATGACTACTGGCAGGATCAACCAGGTAGCTATGCCGTTAGCTGGAGGCCAAGCGGCGAACGAGCACAACCCCTACACCACCAGGAGTAGAGGCGTGCCGCACGCTCGCTTAGCCGTAGGGTAGAGGAGATCGCTCAGCGTCGGACAGCTCCGGTCAGCGACGCCGCGCCCCTTTTCAGTAGAGAGGAGAGACTGCCCCCACGTCACTCGCACTCAAAACACTTTTTGGATACAACCGACCGCTCGATAGAAGCTGCGTCAGTAGGCTATTCACACCGTCAAGGAGATCGCTCAGCGTCGGACAGCTCTGTTCAGCGACGCCGCGTCCCCTGTTTAAGAGACAGCAGATGATGCGTGGGCTGGAAACTCTGCCGGCCACGTCACCCGCGCGCCTTCTTTTAAGGTTCTAACCGACGACATTGCGTGCGGTTCACACCGTCAAGGAGATCGCTCAGCGTCGGACAGCTCTGGTCAGCGACGCCGCGTCCCTTGTTTAACTAAGAAGAGAGACGGCGGATGATGCGTGGGCTCGAAACTCTGCCGGCCACGTCACCCGCGCGCCTTCTTTTAAGGTTCTAACCGACGACACTGCGTGCGGTTCACACCGTCAAAGAGATCGCTCAACGTCGGACAGCTCTGGTCAGCGACGCCGCGCCCCTTAACAATAGATAGGGTTCTAACCGACGACATTGCGTGCGGCGTCACCCTCGGGATGCGTTATCACACGTAGAGTGCGGTAACCATCACCTAGAGAGAGAGAGGTCGCTGCATTGAAGGCTGATCGCATTGGCAAACACGGTAAGACCGTGCGCCGCCACGAGGAGCCGCAACTGATGTCAAGAAGCTTCTCATGAAAGAGAGGGGCGGGCAAGACAAGGCTGTCAACATCAACCTGAATGAGGATTGCCAGGTGGAAGTGAGCGATGCCGAGTCTTAGCCCGCGGGAGGGTGCTTGAACTAGGATACAGTTCAACGGCGTGTTGAGGTCGGTGCGTGCAACACAAGAGACTAATCCCTCCCAAGTTTGCTGGCCCCGGTCTGAGAGGTTGGCAAACGATTAGTCGCTCTGGTGGGTGCAACACGCGCCGGCCCTTAACAGCGGGGAAGCTCGAGCGGGTTGTGGTCTTGTGGAGCAAGTCTGCCGCCGACTCGCTCAACCCTCGCTTCCCCTACCATATTCGCTACCTGTTTCTTGAGTACCGTCCCGCCCGGGGTTTCGCTTCCCCCCGCTGGCCACGCGCGGGAGAGCTATACCTGTAAAGACCGTTACGCTCGGCCCAGCCGCCGGCCGGCCGTACCCTTCAATCTCTCAATTCTGCCCCAGCGGGCCGCTCTGAACGGTCACGAGCGACTTAGTCTCAGGTGGGCTGGGGAGTTGTAGGATGCACTTGTCTGTTGCCATTACTGCTACTACCACTACTACTACTACTACTACCTACTTCTACTACTACTACCTACTTCTACTACTACTACCACCACCCCCACTAGATAAGGGATAGGGGATAGGATAGCACTTCCAGACAGCGCTCATCGGGCGTTTAGAAGCGACATATATGGCAACTATCCCCCGAACAAAACACTCAAGTGAAGTTTAGGAGCTTAAACTTATCCTTGAAGTTCGTATAAACGTATGACTAGTTTTCATTTACAGTGTTCGATTCCATTCCATTAATGATGTGAATGTGATCGCTTTTAGCTAAAAAACGATGAATACAATGTGTTGGGTAAAGCAATCATGTAACTACACCCTGCCTCGTCTCCCCCCTCAAAAGCCCTGTTTCTGAATGTTATGGGCATGATACAGTGGTTTCCTCAGGTGTGAGGAAGCTGTAAACATTGAAAGGCATAGAAAAGTAGGTGGTGGTCTTCCAATAGCCATAGAACAGCTAATATAGGGATAAATTACTTTAATATTCTCCCTCCTCTCCCCGCGAGAAGCCCCACCCATCTGACTCTACACAAGTTACCAGATAGCCCTACCCAGCACATTGTCTTCAACGGTTTCCGGCTAAAAGCGATCACATTCACATCATTAATGGCATGTAATCGAACACTGTACATAAACACTAGTCACTGATGTAGTTTATAGGGGCAGAAAGGATGAATCTAAGCTCCTAAACCTCACTCATATGAGTGTTGGGTTTGAGGTAGTTGTCGGATTCGCCCTCAGCCTCCTTCGCCGGCTGATAGTTACTGTTTCGCTAACTTATCATTTATCGCTTTCTCTTGATCGCTTCTTAAACTTTCTCGTTCCGTTCTCGTCCTATTCTCGTTCTGTTCTCGTTCTTTGTTCTGTTGAAGGGGTAGTTTTGTGAGGTTTATGGATTGGTTTCAGCCAGCGAGACATAGAAACGTTCAGATTTTAGGCGTATTTCTTCATTATAATTGTCGTGGTTGGCAAACTATAGCAATAATAATGTGTGAGTATGTATTCTGCATGGTTATGTATGGTTAGGGCGGGTCATGGGTGGTTCCAGGGGGTATATGAGGGGTTTAAAAATGTTTAATGGTAGCAACTCCTGGCATCTAGTTTGATCTCTACGTCCCCCCCCCCCCGGAAGGTGCTGCCCTCTCGCTTCAAGCGCGCGCTGAATGCGGAAGCTATGCAGGGTACCAGGTGAGAAAAAGCGACCACTTCATGTTTAATCTACGCTAATATGGTCGGGTTTAGGGACACTTGGGGGCGTTACATATTGGTGCAAACATACATACCGAAGCTGCAGAAATAGGAAAATAGGCGATGGTCTCCCTAGGTTACTCAAATAAAGGAAATATAAACGGTTCATAGCCTCCTCTTAGGGTTAATAATCTCCGCGTACCGTCTCCCGTGAAAGGCCAGTGTTTGGGGGCTGTTTCTGTATGTTTTAGGCCTGGTACAGTGACTTCCTGGGACGTGGGGATGTTTTTAGCATAGAAAAGCAGGTGGTGGTCTTTTCGTATCCTGAGAATAGCTATTAAGGGCGAGAAAGTACCTTTATAATTATGAGGGGGAGGAGGAAGCGACGTATATGGCAACTATTCCCCGAACAAAACACTCAAATGAGGTTTAGGAGCTTAAAATTAGATCTATCCTTGCCGTTCGAATAAAGTACATCAATGACTAGTTTTCATCTACAGTGTTCGATTCTATTCCATTCCATTAATGATGTGAATGTAATCGCTTTTAGCCAGAAAACGATGAATACAATGTGTTGGGTAAAGCAATCTTTTAGATAAAAATCCCAGTTTCCAGTCTTTATGTAAGGACCAATTAAATACATTTGTAACAGGATGAAAATGATTTCCCTGGGTATCTGGAGCATTCATTTGTTACTAGTTATAGACGCCGGTAATTACAGAAGCACCTGCTGGCTGTTTAATGGTATGAACCAGGTGTTTCTATCCTGATACAGCCAACTCTTTTCTGAAAGATGGACCAGTCCTTTCCATCCTCCGCTGTGTTCCTGTCCACACTGATGACTCTCCATCTCCTTCCACAGTTTCGGGAGCGAGTGGCGCCGCTGCTCTCGCCGGACCAGCAGCACGATGACGCCCTGCTGCAGTGGCTCGTCGGTAAGTCCTCTCAGCAATTTTCCCTCTCCTTCAATAGGTATCACTCGACACTATTAATACCACCATCACCTCCTCCGCTTCCAACCTCTTTCTTTCCACAATAATTAGCTGTCACCTATAAGCATAATATAACTCAAAAAAGGATGTCTTACCTAACCTATTAAATCACCCTGGATACAATCTATTAATCTCCGTAAGCTTAAGTGCATAATTTGGATCTGCATAACACGCATACATTTTTTTTTACGTGGATAACAATAAGATTGCATGCAGTGAAAGTAATAGGATGCAATAAAATGCCAAACAGTTTGCAAGACTAACATTCTCATTGTGTTCTCACTCTCCCCAGCGAGGAACTTCAACCTCGACAAGGCTGAGCAAATGCTGAGGAAGGTGAGCGAGAGGGAGAGTGGATGGAGATAGTGCAGGGTGGAAGGAAGAATGTACAGTATGTGAGTTTGCAGAGTGGAAGGGAGAGTGCAAACATTCCACAGCCTTTTGTTCTGCCTCAGTTTTATTTACTCAATCAGCAGGGAATCATTTGTTGGCTAGAAGTTCTTTTTAGTGATATATTAAGCCTGTATACAACGAATTTTAACTCCACTGTAGCTGTGAAATTTACCTTTACCTGCAATTGTAGAATGTTTTTACTAAGAAAACAATTAGCTCATCATGAGGTAGCAAAGTAAACACACACACACACACACACACACACACACACACACACACACATCTGGGCCATTGGTGGTCTTCGTGCGAGGGTGAAAGTGCAAGGGGTCAGTGAGCTTGTAGACTGGCAACAGGCTCTCATGACTTGCAGAATAGTTTATTTGAGCATCAGGTTTCATTGTACAGACATTACCTTATGAATCATCTTGTCAGTAGTACATATAAATCTTGCATCTTGTAAAAAATATCTTTCATATGTTTGCTCCAGGATTTTTTTTAAATGCACCCAAAGTATATTGAGACCCTGTATACTGTGGTTGGATGCTCGAGGAATGAAAGTCTCTAAAATTTCAAATACACTGAAAGGAGAAAGACACTATATATATACTGTCATCAATCAATTGCCAATATAAACATTTAAACGTGATTACAAAGCTTAGACATCTTTAGTGAGGCGTCTTGAGCCCCATACGAAGAGTGCCAGACCCCTAAAGCTTCCCCTTGGTCACCGCAGAGCCTGGAGTGGCGGCGGGAGTGGGGGGCAGACACGGTGCTGGAGTGGGAGGTCCCGGAGGTGCTGTCCAAGTACTACCCGGTGGGGATGGCCGGACACGACAACAAGGGCTGCCCAGGTACATGCCCATCACTTTGTTGTAGTAATAGTAACTGGAGAGGTTGAGGCAATCGACAGAAATAGTTGGAAGCGTATTATTGTCCGTCTAGCCTATTAAGAGATAATGGGAAAATCTGATAATGATAGTAATAGAAGTAAAAAGAAAAGATGTCTAGTTAATATTCATAGGACTAACCTTTAAAACAGTTGTAGAAGTAGTAGCAATAGTAGTTGTAGTAGTAGTAAAAAAGATGCCTAGCTAATGTCGTAGGAATACCTATCATGCAACAGAAACATTACTATCACCCTTCTCTCTATCTTTCAGGCCTTACAGTTTCAGAATTTGAAATAGATGTAACAGTGCTAAAAGACTGATTGTGTAAACACTTTATGGCACTCTTCTTAACATGGATGAAGTAAAGACAACATTTTACTGTACCTTTGCAGTGTGGATCATCCCCTATGGTGGGTGTGACATGCGGGGGCTCCTGTCCAGTGTGAAGAAGACCGATTACATTCGCTACACACTCCGGGTGCTGGAGGCATCGAGGCGGGACATGGCGGAGCAGACACAGAAGCTCGGCCGCCCCATCAACCAACAGTGCTGCATCTTTGACCTCGATAACTTCTCCCTCAAACACGTGACATGGAAGCCAGGTGAGGGGTGCTTTATTTTGATGGATGGTGTTTTCTTCATTGTTCTCCATTAGTCTATTAGTGTCCAAAGGCTGAATTCTGAACACTGTGGTTGGTGATTATTTGCAATTGTCAGTTTTACCCGAGGATAATTTTGTCAGTTATTCACTTACTGGACCATGTAAGAATGTTCTTTTCTGTGACTCAAGAACCTGAGGTGTAGGAATTACTCCACCATATAGTCCAGCTTACCTCAAGACTGTAAATATAACTTATCTATTTATTGTACTTTGATGAAACATTACAATTTTTGTTTCTATCGCCAGCCATGGATGTCATCCTGGAATTGGTACAACTCTACGAGGCAAACTACCCAGAGTTCCTGAAGTGCGCCTACGTCATCAATGGTAAGAACACCTGGGACAATGCAGAGCACTTCCCATAATGGTAGAGTGATTGGCATGAACAGCTGTGTCGGGGAGGCTGCCAACAGTCCTGTGCTCACACGTCCCCAGAGGCATCAGCACAAACTGAACGATGAAGGGCAGAGAACACTGATCACAGCCTGTCTTTGGTCACTGGTCTAATGGTCATATTTGTTATTTATTTTTTGCATTCCTATAAGCCTTCATCATAAACATGCCAACTATTGTTTATAAATATTTTAGCTTCAGTTTATAACTAAAGTTAACCTTCCCTTCCCTTCCCTTCCCTGCAGCTCCCAAGGTATTCACAATGGCCTATGCACTCATCAAACCCTTCTTACATGAGGTGACCCTTAAGAAGATAAAGATATTTGGACGCAGCGGGTGGAAAGAGGTGCTTCTAAAGGACATCAGCCCCGACGAACTACCACATCACTGGGGCGGCTCCCGGACAGACCCTGATGGAAACCCAAAGTGTCCTTCACAGGTGGGTGGCCAACGAGCCCATGGAGGGACTGAGGGCTGGGCTTGGCTGCAATTTGAAGATAGTCTCATAATTTGTACTTCTTGAAGCAGTTATTATACATTAATGTTGCACAAATTTGCTAGTATGTTCAGTGTCAATAAGCTAGTTTTATTATGCGGTTCTAAGCAGATATATACGTATGTGTACTTCCCACCCCGTCAGTATGCAGCAATATGTAATGAATATGTAATAAATGCATAAGAAATATGTTCTTTCCAGCACATCTTTTAGCAAGTGCTGTAGACAGGTTTCTCTTGTCTCCTTTCCAGATCTGCCTTGGAGGAGAGGTCCCAAAGAAGTACTACCTCAGCCTCAGTAAGAGCAACCTTTCTAAACTCACCGAGGATGACAACCTCAGCTCCGTCACACTGAGCAAAGGTGGAAAGAAGAGACTGAAATATGAAGTAAAGAAGCCTGGGTCCCACCTCAGGTAAGGAGAGTTGAGAACCAGGGAGGTCAAGGTGGAAAAAAAATAAAAAATAAAAAATAAAAAATAAATAAATAAATAATAAATAAATAAATAAATAAATAAATAAATGACCTTGCATTAAGCTGCTATGACTACTCGCTCCAGTATATTCATGTTGAAATAACCTAAGTTTGTCTCTCCAGGTGGGAATTCAGGACTGAGGACTTCGACATCGGCTTTGGAGTGTCAAGGAAAGTCAAGAAGGGCGAGGAGGAGGTCTTGGTGCCCCTACAGAGAGTCAACTCCCAGCTGGTGACAGAGGAAGGCTACCTGGTGTGCACAGAGCCAGGGACATGTGAGTACCATCCAGGATCCTTATTCTCAAACATCCCTCATTGATAAGGTGTCATAGGGTGGGTGAGGCGATGTGCCACCCCCTGTGTATGCCCCTATTGACTGACTGATTTATACCCACAGATGTGATTACATTCGACAACGAGTTCAGTTACGTGCGCTCCAAGAAGGTCCTGTATATGGCGACAGTGGTGGAGCCGGACAAGCTGACAGAGGAGTGAGGGGACGGCAGCGCGTCTGTCCCACGAGGGAGACTTTGAACGGGAACAAAATACTTGCCACTTATTTCCTTTCCTTGAGATTGTGTACTACTGATGTGTTCATGGACGAATTAGTCTTCTCTCTGAAGACGATTTGCCACATGAGTTGTACATTTATGAGATTATGTATATTGGTGATTTTTCTACACAAATATTCGTTATCTATTGAAACTTTGCAGCTTGATGTAATCTTACTTCTTCAGTGTGTGTATGCATGTGTGACATTACTTTGTTGTACAAATTTCCCCCCCAACAGGTAGTGGTGATGTCACCTTTTAATAGTGTGATTGGAGCTGCTGCACCCACAACCCTAATGTCATTTTATCCCCTAGATCTACCACAAAAAAAAAAAAGGGATTCCTCTTAACTCCTTTGACATTTGTATGAAACAAGTTGACTTGACAAGCTAATTGCTTCTGATCTCAAGAGTGAGAAAACAGTTGCTCCTGTCAAATTAATATATTGTGGATTGTAAGTGTGTGTGTGTGTGTGTGTGGTGGAAGATTACCAAGCATGTGTGTGTGTGTGCCTAGGTGTGTATATGCAGTCCATGCTACCAATACTCAAGAGAGCATGTTGTGCCTTCATCTCTGTCTGTAAACCCTCAGGATGTTTCTTTCATCTTCTTGTCTGTGATGTTGACATGACCCAAACATGTGATAAAGAAAAAAGTTGTGTACTTATAACGAATTCTTGATGGATATTTTATGTAGTAGTTTCATTTAAGAGAAAAGTCTTCTGTTAGGGCATTAATTGGAGCACATGTAAATATTCAGTGCACATATCACGCTTGGGTATGAGGCTTTTACATTGTCTAGTGTTGCTACATTATTACTTCCTTTAGCACAAGTTGCATAACATATCAAGGCAACTCATATAACTGATATTCTGAAGAGGAATCAGTATTAATTGTAATAGTACACATAACTGGGGACTGGTTATTTGGTCTCACTTCAGTTCACTTATGCAGTATCCTCATCCTTACTATCCATGCCTCTGATGCCCTGCTCCCTTCAGCAACTCCCCCAAGGGGAAGGCCAGGGTAGAAGTGACTTTCTTTGTCATCAGACACAAGTCTGGATTAGTTTCCTTTCATCCTGATGTGTAGCAGGACTGGTCAAGTGGGGTTTGTCCTGTCATGTATGTAAAGAATATATTCTAGAGAATGTATATAACTCATGAAGGTGATAGGGAAGTAGATAGTTTCTTTACATATTAGTTTTTGTTACTTCAGCTCCTATAAAGTTTCAACACTAGAGATAGCCAGTGAAGAAATTACAACCTAAAGCAGATATATTTGCACTGTAAAATGTATGTGATATATTTGATAAAAATTATTCATCAAATAAAGTACTTTTTTCTAGACTGAATTGTAATCAATGTACAAACAATAAATATAACACAAAGAACTGAGAGAACACAGGTAAATTCATCATGACGGTTCCCTTAACCCCTTGACTGCACATTTCCTACCAGGAGACCTCACCAAGCTATGGGAATGGAAAAAAAATTGGCTGCTACAATTTAATGAAGAAAAATGTGAAGTCCTGCACCTTGGGAGAGGAAATCTAGCACACCAGTACCACATGGGAAACACTCCACTATCCACCACAGAGAGACAGAAGGACCTGGGACCAGGCTACCAGTGAAAGCCAAATCCGTGCCAATCACAATGAACAGGTTAATCAGCAGCCACGAGGTATTGGGAATGATGATCCCAGGCCTGTAAATCTATTTTATTAAAAAGAGTAAAAAAATACTAGTACATAGACTGCCTACATGGTGAAAACCTTTGGCAACGTTTGGACGAATACAACCTAAAAACCTTACTTCGAAAGTCTACTACATACAAGCCTTTACTGCTTACTGCTGTGCCTGCTGCTGCGACGGGTGCTGGGGAGTCTGCTGCTCCACTCTGTCCCAGCGCCAGATGGTTGCGTCGTCACACACTGTGATGAGGATGTTGCCGTTGCGGGAGAAGGCTGTCTGGCGGATGGGCGCCACACACTTGGGGTGGGTGAGGGTGGAGCAGCGGGCCTGAGACGGGTCCCCGATGTCCAGGTCCCAAACGTAGGTCCGGCCAAGCTGGTTCCCCACAGCCATTACCTGCGGAATTTGTATGTGGTGAATCCTCATCTCTTTAATGTACACCCCTAGTACCAGGAACTGAACCCAGGCCCAAAGAATATGAGTTAGGGCAGCAACTAGTGATTTCTTGGTGCCTTATTGCAGTTTCTTTAATATATGGGTTGGGCTGGGAAATGGCTGTAATATTGCTAGGCCTGTTACACAATTGGTCTATTCCAAACGGACAAAGATGGGGGCATGTAAACATTTGGAAATGCAGGATTTTTATGAGACTGGAACAACAGGTCGGAAAGAGGGTTCAGGTCACTGCAAAAGGACAAGGTTAACAGATGACTTAAGACAGGATATTGCCATTTTCTGATTACAACAACTAGGTAACTGCTTGAGGGTAAGTATAAAACCAATTATGAAAAAATTATAAAGTATTTTGCCATAAAGAATATCATGGACCACTGAAGATAACTCTCACCTTCTGCCAGTAGTCAAGGGAGAACCTCATGAACCAGATCTCACACTCCTTGTAGTCAAACTTGTGGATGATGGTGACGTTGGTGTCGTTGTGTTTCAGCTCCGTCTGGTTCAGGAGACCAGGCTTCCAGCACACAATGGTGTTCTCACAACTCTGGAGAATGACAACTTATTAGAATGACAATAAGGAATGGATCCACAAGAAAATATAGAGGCAGTATCTAAGAGAAAGCCACATTAAAACATATTACACGGTAGGGTGGCTGCATATGATAACAGCAAACAATAAAAGTGGGTGTAAGGTATTTCACAGAGAAAATTACATAAAGTTTGTTAATCAATTATGGCTATTAAGGACATCACTTGGTTATACTTTTAAGGCAACCATAAGCACAAAGAAACAAACACAAAAAGATGGCTACATACGACAACACACAGCAGCTCACCTTGGAGAGGATGAAGCGGCCCAGCCAGCGGACACAATCCACATAGTTGCGGTGGATGTCCCTCGTCGAGAAGTCCGGGAAGTTTTGTTGGACGGTGGGGAACGGACGAACGGAGTGACTGGGGTTGAAGGTGTATGACTGACTGATGGTGGACAGCATGAGGTCCGTGGTCAGCTTCCAGATCTTGAGTGAGTGATCCATCCCACAGGACACGATGCAGGTCCCCTCCACATCAATATCCTGGAGAAATGGTTTGGTTTGGTTTATTAGTAGCAGTTATTTTCATGACAGTGAATGATTGGCATGACTCGGTGTTCATCATCATCATCATCATTTCATCGACGCCTGCTCCTAGGAGCTCCCTCCCACCAGGGGATGGCCACGGCAGAAGAGCTTCCAACTTTCTCTATCCAGACACTCCCTCCTTGCCTGCTCAAAATTTCTCAAAGATCTTTCCCTCCTCTCCCTAATGTACTCTTGCACAGTATCCCTCCATTTCACTGGAGGTCATCCTCTAGCATTCCCTCCCTCTATCTCACTCACATACACCCTTCTGGTTGGTGTTACTCTACTTTAGCAAAATTTTTGGAATTATCAACACACCTCTCCACCCAAAATTGACCTCTCTTTTGGCCACTCTTTACTTTTGTCTATTATGGGAGCGGTGAGTAGCGGGCTTTTTTTTCTGCACTCTTTTTGTTGCCCTTGAGCCGTCTCCTTTGTTTGAAAAAAAAGGAAGAAGAAAAAAGGAAAAAGACTGAAATACAGATGAAGGAGAGGTGACAAGGCACATGAATGTAGCAAAAGGAGAGTATGAACATGGAGAACATGAGTTTTCTGCCAAGGCCACTCCTTCAAGAGGTTCCAAGAGACAGAGGAACACTTACAGCACTGAGCACCTCATCCCTGTGAGCCTCCACTCCTCCAAAGGTGGCCACAAGGATGTCCGTGCGGATATTCCACATGCGGAGGGCGTGGTCCTTGCTTACTGAGAGGAGCAGGTTGGGGTCTCTTGGGTGAAACTTGAGTTCATTGATAGCATTTCCATGGCCTGCAGAAAAAGGAAGTATATTGAAGGAGAATGGCACGATAAATGATCACTGTAACCAGTTTCTCAATGTCCAACTCAAGATTGATGATGATGGCAATGAATAATTAGCTTTAAGACAAGACACAGGGACAATAATGATGATAAATAAGTGAAAATACAACTAACAATCAGGAGGAAAAATGAATAGGAAGGTGTAAAAAAAAAAAAATAATAAATAAATAAATAAATAAAATAAAATAAATTATGGGGGAACAGAAAAGTTGTTAGGTTAAGCTTAGGGTATCTTCAAACACGTAATAGCCAGCACCTTATGGTATAAATCAACAAAGAATGACCTCATTTAGTTGTAAAGGAAGTCTCAAAAGTAAGGAAGCATCTAGGAAATTTCGGAGTCAAGACCTATAGCAATTGTTTTTTGTTAGGTTAAGTTTAGGGTATCTTCAAACACAGGATTGCCAGCACCTTGCGGTATAAATCAACAAAGAATGATCTCAATTAGTTGTATAGAAAGTCTCATTAGTAAGGAAGCATATATGAAATTTCTGAGTCAAGACCTATAGTAACTGTTTCGGGTTTTGTTAGGTTATGTTAGGTTAAGTTTAGGGTATCTTCAAACACATGATAGCCAGCACCTTATAGTATACATAAACAAAGAATGACCTCACTTTGTTGTATAGAAAGTCTTATTAGTAAGGAAGCATATATGAAATTTCTGAGTCAGGACCAATAGTAACTGTTTTGTTTTTGTTAGGTTATGTTAGGTTAAGTTTAGGGTATCTTCAAACAAATGATAGATAGCACCTTATGGTATACATAAACAAAGAATGACATCACTTTGTTGTATAGAAAGTCTCATTAGTAAGGAAGCATATATGAAATTTCTGAGTCTGGACCTATAGTAACTTTTTTTTTTGTTAGGTTATGTTAGGTTAAGTTTAGGGTATCTTCAAACACAGGATTGCCAGCACCTTGTGGTATAAATCAACAAAGAATGACCTCAATTAGTTATATAGAAAGTCTCATTAGTAAGGAAGCATATATGAAATTTCTGAGTCAAGACCTATAGTTACTGTTTCGGGTTTTGTTAGGTTATGTTAGGTTAAGTTTAGGGTATCTTCAAACACATGATAGCCAGCACCTTATAGTATACATAAACAAAGAATGACCTCACTTTGTTGTATAGAAAGTCTCATTAGTAAGGAAGCATATATGAAATTTCTGAGTCAGGACCTATAGTAACTGTTTTGTTTTTGTTAGGTTATGTTAGGTTAAGTTTAGGGTATCTTCAAACACATGATAGATAGCACCTTATGGTATACATAAACAAAGAATGACATCACTTTGTTGTATAGAAAGTCTCATTAGTAAGGAAGCATATATGAAATTTCTGAGTCTGGACCTATAGTAACTTTTTTTTTTGTTAGGTTATGTTAGGTTAAGTTAAGGGTATCTTCAAACACAGGATTGCCAGCACCTTATGGTATAAATCAACAAAGAATGACCTCAATTAGTTGCATAGAAAGTCTCATTAGTAAGGAAGCATATATGAAATTTCTGAGTCAAGACCTATAGTAACTGTTTCGGGTTTTGTTAGGTTATGTAAGGTTAAGTTGAGGGTATGTTCAAACACATGATAGCCAGCACCTTATGGTATAAATCAACAAAGAATGATGTCACTTTGTTGTATAGAAAGTCTCATTAGTAAGAAAGCATATATGAAATTTCTGAGTCAGGACCTATAGTAACTGTTTTGTTTTTGTTAGGTTATGTTAAGTTTAGGGTATCTTCAAACACAGGACAGCCAGCACCTTATGGTATAAATCAACAAAGAATGATGTCACTTTGTTGTATAGAAAGTCTCATTAGTAAGAAAGCATATATGAAATTTCTGAGTCAGGACCTATAGTAACTATTTTGTTTTTGTTAGGTTATGTTAGGTTAGGTTTAGGGTATCTTCAAACACATGATAGCCAGCACCGAAAGGTATAAATCAACAAAAAATGACGTCACTTTGTTGTATAGAAAGTCTCAATAGTATGGAAGCACATATGAAATTTCTGAGTCATGACCTATAGTAACTGTTTTGGGATTTGTTAGGTTATGTTAGGTTAAGTTTAGGGTATCTTCAAACACATGATAGCCAGCACCGTATGGTATAAATCAACAAAGAATGACGTCACTTTGTTGAATAGAAAGTCTCATTAGTAAGGAAGCAAATATGAAATTTCTGAGTCAGGACCTATAGTAACTGTTTTGTTTTTGTTAGGTTATGTTAGGGTATCTTCAAACACAGGGTAGCCAGCACCTTATGGTATAAATCAACAAAGAATGATCTCACTTAGTTGTATAGAAAGTCTCATTAGTATGGAAGCATATATGAAATTTCTGAGTCAAGACCTAGAGTAACTGTTTTGGGTTTTGTTAGGTTAAGTTTAGGGTATCTTCAAACACATGATAGCCAGCACCTTATGGTATACATAAACAAAGAATGTCTCACTTTGTTGTATAGAAAGTCTCATTAGTAAGGAAGCATATATGAAATTTTTGAGTCAAGACCTATAGTAACTGTTTCGGGTTTTGTTAGGTTAGGTTAAGTTTAGGGTATCTTTAAACACATGATAGCCAGCACCTTATGGTATAAATAAATGAAGAATGACCTCACTTAGTTGTATAAAAAGTCTCATTAGTAAGGAAGCATATATGAAACTTCTGAGTCAAGACCTATAGTAACTGTTTTGTTTTTGTTAGGTTATGTTAGGTTAAGTTTAGGGTATCTTCAAACACATGATAGATAGCACCTTATGGTATACATAAACAAAGAATGACCTCACTTTGTTGTATAGAAAGTCTCATTAGTAAGGAAGCATATATGAAATTTCTGAGTCAAGACCTATAGTAACTGTTTCGGGTTATGTTAGGTTAAGTTTAGGGTATCTTCAAACACATGATAGCCAGCACCTTATGGTATAAATGAACAAAGAATGACTTCACTTAGTTGTATATAAAGTCTCATCAGTAAGGAAGCACATATGATATTTCTGAGTCAAGACGTATATTACCTGTTTTGTTTTTGTTAGGTTAAGTTTAGGGTATCTTCAAACACAGGATAGCCAGCACCTTATGGTATAAATCAACAAAGAATGACCTCATTTAATTGTATAGAAAGTCTCATCAGTAAGGAAGGATACAGAGAATAAATGAAAACACTACAAACAATAGAGAAATAAAAAATAGGAAAGGCTAAATAATCACGACACAGCAGTCAAGTTAAAAGGCGGCAGCACTCACCAATGAAATGCTTGATGGACTGCATGGTGGCGAGGGAGAAGATACGAATGACACCCCTGGAGCCCGCCGCGGCCAGGATGGGGCGCCCGGTCTCTGTGTCGTAGCTCCAGGCAACTGTGTAGAAGTTCTCCTCTGGCTGTGAAAGTGATGACAGGTGATGATACGGTAAAAGAATAAACAAATAAATAAAATCCCATTCAAAAGGAATATGTAAGGTAAAAAAATGTGATGATTAGGTAAAGACCCTCCCTCAATTATATATGTAAAGAAAGGTGATGAAGGTGCTGATTAAGTAAAAATGGAACAATAAAATCCCTCTCAAGTAATCATATAAAGTAAAAGAGATAAATACATGAATGAAAAATCAGGATAGTGAGGTAAAGAGCATATCAGTTATCCTATATTCAGTAAGACAGACTTATTACCATTATTATTGAGATTCATGAAAGGACATCAAAGGAATATAAAAAAATAATTGATATAGACCCCAAAAAGTCCCCTCAATGAGCAGACATGGAGATGAAGAATAAAAAATGACAACAAAGGAAGAAGAATTAAAAGAGGGACAAAAACAAAATAAAAATACTGTATGTGTGTTCGTACATCTGGGTCGCTGTAGCACTGGAGTATCTTGATCGATCCATCTTCCATACACTGATACACCGACACCCTATTGTTGCCGGCTGTGGCGAACACCAGCGGCTGGCCATCGCGGAGGTGCTGGTTGAACTGGACCCCGAAGATTGGCTGCCCGTGGTCCTCCTTCAGGTAGCACCCGAACTTGTAGCCCATCCTGAGGGGCGGCGGAACCTTCTTGCGGCCACGGTTCTTCCTCCCCTTCCTGCGCTGGGTCGGGGTGCCACTGCGGGAGTTGTCTGCGTTGGAGCCGCTCCCAACGCTGGAGGTGTCGTCCTGTGGGAGGGAAGGATAATCAACAGATAAATGTTTGTACCACAATAAGCCATTTTGATTTGACATACTTTTAAGGTGTCATCATGAGGTGGGGTGGTGATAGGTTATATGCAGTTAGGTTTAAGTTTAGTTCTAACCATGTAAACCATGAATCAGTTTACCAAAGCCGGTCAATTCAATATATACATTGAGTGCTAAACTAACTCATCCCTAGCTAACAAAACACATCATACTATGGCATTTTCAAGCAGCAGAACTGAACTACACATTTACTGTGAAATCAACAAGGCGTAAACCACTGGAATGCATTGGGTGCAATTCTGTAGTAATACCCAAAAAGACCCTTGTCGGCAACATGTGGAGACCCAGACAATTCAATACATATATACATCCAGTGTTTAACAAACTCATCCCTGGCTAACAGAACACAAGGGGCACCAGCTTAACGGCTTGGGGGGGAACAAGTGAGAGGTATTGGATGGGTAAGTGACCATGTGACCCCCAGGCAAATTAATGTACACAACCAGAACTAAACTAACTCATCCCTGGCTAACAGAACACCATGGGCACCAGCTCAACACCTAGTGGGGAACATATGGGAGGTGTTGGACAGGTAAGTGACCTAAAACCACGACCCAACTAAGACAACCAGATTACGAGGTCATGTCTATCATGACCGTGTGACCTCAAACCATGTCCCCAACACACAAAGAGACCCAGAAAACGAGGTCACTTCTAGCATGACCTTCCCAACTTCACAATATAGTTAAACGAGGTCACCCACGTACTAGCTCATCTCCAGAATCATCCATGACGTTGTGTGACCTCATGCTGATCCCCACACAGAGGAAAACAAGAAAACAAGGTCCCTACTATTACGACCTTCCCAGCCAGAGGTACATAAGGTTAGGTTAGGTTAGAAAGGTAAAATAGGTCACCCACTCACACGTACCGCCACAGAGTCCTCCATGACCTCGTGTGACCTCAACCTGACCCAAGTGAACCAGAAAACAAGGCCCCTACTATTATGACCTTCCCAGCCAGAGGTAGATAAGGTTAGGTTAGGTTAGAAAGGTAAAATAGGTCACCCACTCACACGTACCGCCACAGAGTCCTCCATGACCTCGTGTGACCTCAACCTGACCCACGAAAACAAGGCCCCTACTTTTATAACCTTCCCAGCCAGATTTTTTTTTTAAGGTCAGGTTAGAGGTAAAATAGGTCACCCACTCACACATACCGCCCCAGAGTCCTCCATGACTTTGTGTGACCTCAACCTGACCCAAGAAAACCACAAAAAGTCCCTTCCATCCTATCCTTCCCTTCTTCCTTATCATTAATTCCACAGTTATGTCATGCCCTCCACTCACTAGTTCCTCTCCGGAGTCCTCCATGAGTGAGCTGCCGTCCCCGTTGGGCAAGGTCATGCTTCAAAAAGGAGGAAATAGGAAAATAGGAAGCCGAGGATTCCTACGCCGCGCGCCGCCACCCTCGACCAGCGACCAACCCACAGCTGTTCCCTAGATCCGGAGGGCGTACTGGCTATCTTTACGTATTTTAGCCTTTATTTCATGTTTTTGGTGCTATTGTACCTTTTAAAATGAGGTTTACTTCATAATCAGACCATAAAACTTGGGTGGACGATTACAGGAAAAATCACGCGTATATTAATGTTTTTGTTTCTCATTTATTTCATTCTTGTTTGACCTTCCGTACATATTTTTACTCCTAATTCTCCCTTTCTCTATGTAGTTATGCCTTAAAAATGAGGTTTACTTCATAATCAGACCATAAGACTTGGGTGGACGATTGCAGGAAAAATCACGCGTATATTAATGTTTTTGTTTCTCATTTATTTCATCCTTTTTTGTCCTTCCGTACATATTTTTACTCCTAATTCTCCCTTTTTCTATGTAGTTATACCTTAAAAATGAGGTTTACTTCATAATCAAACCATAAGACTTGGGTGGACGATTGCAGGAAAAATCACGCGTATATTAATGTTTTTGTTTCTCATTTATTTCATCCTTTTTTGACCTTCCGTACATATTTTTACTCCTAATTTTCCCTTTTTCTATGTAGTTATACCTTAAAAAGTGAGGTTTACTTCATAATTAAACTATAAGAAACCTTGGAGGATTATTACACAAAAAGGACACATATACGACTTGCTTTTCTTCATGTAGCCCAGTTAATTAATTCTATCATGTCATTATTTACTCTAAAATTAAGACTGCCTTGACAATTAAAACATATGCGGCTTGGGTGTAGTACTGGTAACACAAAGGCAAGGAAACGTAGATTATATTACTGATACGACATAATGTATATATAACTGAGTGTGATTTATTGTTTTTTCCACCCTATTCTTCTTAGTAAACATTGTAAATCCTTTAATTTGTTTTATATAAGGAGAACAAAGAAGATGAGGTCATTAATAGCAGATATACAATGAATAAGGGAATTAAGACTCACCTGATGTCCCTGTATATGCTGTCTCACTTTCCCCTTTCTTCCAGGTAAACTCTCACAGGTAAACTTTCACTCTCAGGTATGCTCAGTTTCAGGTAAGCTTTAATTCAGGGCCGATTCACTCCTGTTGTCCTAAGCTTCCTCTCCTCACCCTTTCTTTTATCTGTTTTATCGACTTTCAGGTAAACTTGGGTAAACTCAGGTATGATCTTTCTCAGGTAAACTCTCTCAGGTATACTCTCGCTTTCAGACACACATACACACACCTGTTTTGAGTGTTTTCCCTTCCTTCTGCTCTCCTCAGCCCTCACCCTCGCCTCTATATCTACCTTAAATGTGTATACCCTAAAATAAATCCATTTTCTCCACATTGTAATACCGAGAAGTGAATGGGTAACTTCTTCAATATCTGGCGCTGTACTACAAAACAGGGATTTCCATATATTGATTGATTGATAGTTTATCGTTGCGTATATGCAATAAAGGAGAAGGGAGGAACCTGCCATCCCAACCCCAGGCAATGTATAGTGTGATTGTATAACTATTAACGCATCTGTATCATGTAGCTATATAGCATCATGAAGTTAAAAAAAGCTCCGAGGACTGGCATATATGTCTCTGAATATAGTGTAGATATAGATGTAAGGGAATGCACGAAACAACTTTATACACAAAACGGACTGAGTTGTTTGTGTGTGTGTGTGTGTGTGTGTGTGTACCTCGCAGCTGTGTGTGTGCCACGTTAAACCCTTACACACGAGTCACGTTACACACACACACACACACACACACACACACACACGCCTGTATATTATTATTTTTTATCGTTTTACAACACTCGTACTCGTATATCAACATTTCTTAAAGCCTGAGAGAGAGAGAGAGAGAGAGAGAGAGAGAGAGAGAGAGAGAGAGAGAGAGAGAGAGAGAGAGAGAGAGAGAGAGAGAATTGGATTGTTAGGACTGTTATTGTTGTCACTTGATAATTGAGTCCAAAGACCAGAAAGGGAATTAGGGAGTGAGGGAGAGAGGGGGGGAGAGGCCGGGGTGGGGAGAGAGGGAGGAGGGAAAGTGATGGAGAGGGAGAATGACAGAGAAGGGGGAGAGGGAGGGAGGGAGGGAGAAAAAGGGAATGAGGGAAGGAAAGTCAAGAGGGAGGAAAAGGAGGGAGAGAAAGTAAGAGGGAGAAAAAGAAGGGAAAGAGGGAGGAAAGGAAATCTAAAGAGGGAGATTAAAAATGTCAAGAAACAAAGAAAATAGGGAACAATAAATGGCGGAAAATGTAAAAATGAGAGAGAGAGAGAGAGAGAGAGAGAGAGAGAGAGAGAGAGAGAGAATAAATAATCACTTAATAGTCTTCCACAAAGCACATTACTTCTCCCATTATTTAATCGAGCCGTGACAAATGGGTCGTTTCTCTCTCTCTCTCTCTCTCTCTCTCTCTCTCTCTCTCACGTTCATCCAGTTAGCCGAATACAACTGAATGTCTCTCTGTCTGTCTATGTGTGTGTCTGTCCGTCTGTCTGTCTGTATCTGTCAGCATCTTTTGTAACTGTGTGTCTGTCAAGAGGTAATGACTGTAGATTTCGGTAATTATTGATATAAATGTCAATGAATGTCTATATATAGTTTCATTATTCTGAGTATACTTATTAACAGTCATTTCCTAAGTTATTGATCATCCACATAAACCTTATCTCATTTCCATAACAGTTCATACACACACAAGTACACACACATCTATTCTAATTTATTTGTCTTATACTCACTAAGTCCTTTCGTAAGTCACTCAGTCACCTCGATAGACCTCATCTACATTCCCTTAAAATTTCATAAACATGCCAACACCTCAAAACTGTTTACCATACTTACCTCGATACTGTCAGGTATTTCAGGTCACCATCTACATCTTCCTGCACAACTGCACGGCACACCTGTTTCCCACACGTGTTGAACAGCTGTGTGGGGGCGGGGGGGAGGGGAGATGATGCTGGTGAGTGGTGATGGAGAGAACAACACTTGGAGTCGGCGGCGGTGCGTGGGTGAAGGGACAGGACAGCGGTGAGTGGCGGACTGAGGTGATGGGATGGAAAAGGGGGCCTAGCGAATTGGTTGAATGCGAGGTCCATATTCTCAGACGCTTCCCCCTCCCACATCAACTATTTCCAAAGGCCAAAAAGGAGCTTAATCGGGTTTTCATGAGTGTTTCTTCACGTTCATGGCACAGGAGAAAGGTTACACTACCACCATGGCCATTAAACTACCCCTGGAAATGCCCAAAACTCCCACGAAAGCCTTGTCAAATATGTGTGCTTGGGGTCCGAAATGTTTAAGAGTGTCACATTAACGAGGAGTGAAGCGTTTGAGGGTATGAAGAAGAATAAATAATCAAGGAAAGAAACTGGATAAATAAAAAAAGAGGTGGATGGAGTGTAAATAGTTAGTGAAGATGAGAGGAACTGGAGACGGATGATGACGTAAAGTGGAAGTAATGGAAAAGAAAAAGAGAGTGAGGCTGTCAAGCATATGAAGTAGACCTGACCGAAGAAACTGAAACTGGGGATGAAGTACAGAAGAGCGGCAATGAAATAGTGAAGGAGTTGAGAATAAGAAGTACAGCAATAAATTGAAAACATGGAGGCAGTATAGTATAGGTTAGAGCGGGCTTTTTTTGTACTCTTTTTATTGCCCTTGAGCCGTATCCTTTGATGTAAAAAAAAAAAAGATTAAGTTGACAAGCAAGTGAGTGAGGATATTCATCAAAAAACGGACCAATAGGCTACAAGAACAAGTTCATTTAGCAAGAGAGGAGACAGACAGTGAAAGAATGACCGCGGCAGTGGTATGAGGACGCTGATAAGAGATAGCATGAAACGAAACAGGCAACGAAGCAATAAACGAAACAAATGAGGCTCCGGAACAGGCTTAAGAGGGTAAGAGAGGATTGAAACCGCTAAAACTGATCTTCATGTACGTATATATTGACAAGATTAATGGGAAAGAGGAGGAGGAGAAGGAAATTAGAAAGAGGATGAGGGTGAGGAAGAGGAGGAAGAAATGGGAGGAATGAGGAGAACGGAAGTGGATAGAACATATAAAGAGAGAGAGAGAGAGAGAGAGAGAGAGAGAGAGAGAGAGAGAGAGATCATTACCCATACGAAAACACACACTATACCAGGTAACCCTCCCTTCCCACCCCTATAATTACATCAACAAACAGGTAAACACAAACAAAATCACCAACATCACAATCTCCCACAGCATCCACAGAACCCAGAATGAACCCGACACCTTCCCTATTGCTGTGGCTGTGTGTTCTGTGGGTCCTGTGGGTGATTATCGCAGCGCAGGACGAACAAGGCCACACCGAGGACCAGGATGTACAAGACCCACAAAAACAGGACGCGCAGGAAAAGAACAAGAGTGGCTGGTGAGAGATTTCGCGCCGGGAGTGATTTTTCAGGATGTTTTTGTCCCCGGTGATAGATTTTTATTTTTTTTGGTTATTTTTTTTATTTTTTATTTTTTCTATCTTTATTTTTATCTTAGTCTCCTTATTTTATTTACTTACTATCTTTATTTTATTGTTTGTTTATTTTTGGGGCTTCTGGTTACGGTGTTAAGTTTTTATTTTCTACTTATTATCTTTATCTTATTTTATTATCCCTATTTCATTTGCTTTCTATCTTTATTTTATCTTACTAGCTTTATTTTACTTCCTTGCCGTCTTTATTTATCTCATTTATCGTTATTTTAATTTCCCATCTTTATTTTATCTTACTATCTCTTTATTTTACGTCACTTTCTTCATTTTATTTCCTTACTATATTCTATCTTGCTATGTTTCGTTTCATTAGTATCTGTATCTTGTCTTATTATGCTTATTCTATCTTTTATCCTTATTTTATTTCCTGACTATCTTTATTCTATCTTACTATCTTGATTTTATTTCCGCTTTCGTTATTATGTATCTTATTAAAAAGTTTCTAATCGCATATTCAAGGACGTAAGGAGACGCTCATACGATAGCTTTTGTTTTTTTTTCTCGTCTTTTGTTTACCATCTTCATTTTCACTTCCTGACATTTACTTTCCTTATTATGTCGATTATTTATCTTTTTCGTATCGTATATTATCGTACATTTGATTAAGGAAGTGAATATTCGAGATCCTCATACGATAGCTTTTGTTTCTTTCTCTCGTCTTTTGTTTATCATCTCTATTTTCACTTCCTGACATTTACTCTCCTTATTATGTCGATTATTTATCTTTTTCGTATCGTATATTATCGTACATTAAGGAAGTGAATATTCGAGATCCTCATACGATAGCTTTTGTTTCTTTCTCTCGTCTTTTGTTTATCATCTCTATTTTCACTTCCTGACATTTTACTCTCTCTATTATGTTGTTTATTATCAAGTCCTCTTATATATCCGCGGGCGTTGGCATCTTAAATTGACCTTCTTTGACCTTGATTTGATTTCCGAAGTTGTGTAATAATAAATCGGGTTTTACTTCCTTGAACGGGCGGGCGCTTCCTTACGCCTAGATCCTCTTCCTCGTTGTGTCACTAAATCTATTACCTGTTTAAAAGTCACCTGAACAAGCTATTTCTCACCCCTAGTCATCTACCCCAAACACGTCTTCCCTGCTCTTTACATTTATACTTTTTTATCTCAATCCTTTTAACTTCCCCCAAACCTTCTTTTTTTGCGCCTGACACATCTCATCCCTTTCCATCCTCTTCAACCCTCTTTATCCTCAATTCTCGTATCTCAACCCCTTTCCATCCTCCTCCAAACCCCTTTTACCCCTATCTTACACATTTCAATCCCATATTCTTCTCTCTAATCCTCTTTTACCCTCATCAAACGCATCTCAACACCCTTTTTCTCCCCCCAAAACCCCTTTCTCCAACTCCCATGTATCTCAATCCCTTTTCTTTCTCCTTGAACCCCTTCTGATCCCCTTCACATGTCTCAGTCCCTTTTCCTACCCCTCAAACTCCTTTTCTCCGCCTCTTACAATATCCCAATACCCTTTTCTTCGCCCCTAACCTCCCCTGATCCCCTTCACATGTCTCAATCCCCTTTTCTCCCCCTTGAACCCCCTCTGATGCCCTTCAATCCATTTTCCTCCCCCTTGAACATCCCTCTGATCCCCTTCACATGTCTCAATCCCTTTTCCTCCCACTTGAACCCCCTCTGATCGCCTCTCACTTCCCTTGCGTAGGATTCTGAGCCGGCACTCGAGGATGAAGGATATCGGTGACCTTGAGATGGCATCCGCGGGGGAGAAGGATTTCCTCGCCTTCATTTCCCACGACTTTGATGACGACGAATACTTGGACGGCACGGAGCTCCTGCAGGCTTTTACGGGAGGTATAGGACCCCTCCCTGCCCCTCCGCTACCCCTCTCTCCCTCTCTTTCTCTATCTTTTTCAATTCCTTTTCCTTCCCCTTAAACTCCCTTCCCTTATCTCGATCCCTTTTCATCCCTCAAACCCCCCTTCACGTCCCCCCGACTCCCTTTTCATCCCCCTCTCACTTATTTCCATTCCCCTTTTCAACTTCCTCAATTATCTCTCTTCCCCTCCCTCCCTCTCTCTCAATCCCTTTTCCTCCCCCCCAAACTCCCTTCTCAACCCCCTTTCTTCTCTCAAATCCCCCTATTCAGCTTCCTCAATTCTCTCACTCTCCCTCCCTCCCTCTCTCTCAATCCCTTTTCCTTCCCCCCAAACTCCCTTCTCGACCCCCTTTCTTCTCTCAAACCCCCCTTCACGTCCTTCCCAACCCTCCCTCCCCCTCTCCCCCCCCCTCTCTCTCTCTCCTTCTCTCTCTGAATATAAAGTCGAATTAATATACATCAATTATAGTTTACAATCGCTAGTTATTAATCTCTTTACTAACCTATTATGTATTTTCCTTCCCTTCCCTACCTCTGTGTGTGTGTGTGTGTGTGTGTGTGTGTGTGTGTGTGTGTGTGTGTGTGGAGGCAGGCTTGGGTGTGAGGCGGCCGTTGGTGGAGGTGGAGAACACGGTGGACTTCCTTCTCCACCACCACGATGAGAACCAGGACGGGAAACTCTCCTTCTTCGAGTTCTCCAAGTCCTTCCTCCCTCCCAGCCGCGTCCTCCCATCTCCCTGATCTCCTCTCTCTCTTTCCTCCTTTCTCTTCTTGTCATTCATTCCTTCCTTCTGTCCCTAAGCTTCTAACTACTTACATCGCTTACTTCTCCTTTTTCTTCCCTATGTAATCTTCCTCTTTCCTTTCTCCTGTTTCCTTTCATCACTATTCTTTCTTCTTTGCCGTTTTTCCCTTTTTTTTCCCTACGCCTTTAACAACCCTTTTTTTCTTCCTACTTTCTGGGGCGTATTACTAAACATTTCGCCGCCCAAGAACACATATTTGACAAGGCTTTCGTAGGAGTTTGGGGCATTTCCAGTAGTTTTATGATCCTGGTGGTAGTCTAACCCTTCCTCTGTACCGTGAACCTAAAGAAACACTCATCAGAACCCGATTGATCTCCTCTTTGGCCTTTAGAAACAGCTGATGTAAGAAGCGAAAGTCTTCTAATATCGTCCACGGCCGTATTACTAAACATTTTTTTTAGGTCGGTATTATAAGAAACTTTCGCTTCTCACATACACAATTTCTAAAGGTTAAGGAAGGGGTCAGTCGGGTTCTAATGAGTGTTTCCTTAGGTTCACGGTACAGAAGAAGGGTCAAACTAACACCAGGGTCATAAAACTGCTCCTGGAAATGCCCACAACTCCTACGAAAGCCTTGTCAAATATGTGTTCTTGGGCTGCGAAATGTCTTATAATACGCACGAATTGTTCCATATTCTTCAACTACGACTACTTGCCAAGGTTACAGAGAGGCTTAACCGGGTTTCATAGTTTTTTTCCCCGTTTATGGTCCAGAAGTCATGCAAAACTATCACAAGCATCACAAAACACTCTATGAAAATCCGGGCAACGTCTGTCCCCAATAACCAAACTATATTATATTTCTGACTGGCTACAATGAGTCTCACGTAAGCGCATGTTCTCTCTCCTCTTAACTGCCTATAGCATTTACCTGTCGGAACCATTCTTATCATCTGTCTCCTTACGTCCCTACACCATCACGACCACTGTCACCATCACCATCATCGCCATCTCTCTCGTACTGAAAGGATTTGAAGTTTGTTTTTAAGATTAATAATAAAATGTTTGTCTATATTTTGTTATATTTATTGATACTGTGTTATACCTTGTTTATTTAGATTATTTTATATCTATTACTTTAGACTTTATTGAACTTTATACTATGTTATACTACTACTACTACTACTACTGCCGATACAAACACATTAAGAGTCTCATCTCAATCATCATCAACAACAACAACGACAACAACAACAACACAACCTTGAGCTCCGATCCTCCCACGGCGCAATCACACCCTCCTCCTCCTCCTCCTCTTCCTCCTCCTCCTCCTCCTCCTTCCTTCTTTCCTTTTCTTCTTCTCTTATTCATTCTCATTCTTCTCCTCCTCCTCCTCTTTTTTTCCTTCTAATCTTCTTCCTCCCTTTTCTCCTTCCCTCCTCCTCCTCCTCCTCCTCTTATATTTGGCCTTTTGTTTATTTCGTTGTTGTTTTTGTTGTTGCCGTTGAGAGAGAGAGAGAGAGAGAGAGAGAGAGAGAGAGAGAGAGAGAGAGAGAGAGAGAGAGAGAGAGAGAGAGAGAGAATCCGGTAATGTGGAGGGGAAAGAAGGGAGGGAATTCAATCCTGTCAGTGGAAGGAAGTGTGGATCCGCCAAGGAGGAGGGGAAGAGGAGGAGGAGGAGGAGGAGGAGGAGGGAAGACGTAAGCAAATATTTCCCGCTTTTTATTTTTTTTTATGACTTCCTAATAAATTTCAATGTCTGTCTTTCTCTCTATCTATCTCTTTCTCTTTCTTTCTTTCTTTCTCTCTTTCTTTCTTTCTTTCTTTCTTTCTGTCTTTCTTTCTTTCTCTCTATCTATCTTTTTCTCTTTCTTTCTTTCTTTCTTTCTTTCTTTCTGTATGTATGTATGTATGTATGTATGTGTGTATGTATGTATGTATGTTCGTGCGTAAGTATGTGCCTTGTCATCACTTCCGGCCTCTTGTGGTATGCTTTCTAGAACGTCCTGACCTTGAACGGAGAGGGAAGAGAAAGAGGAGGAGGAGGAGGAGGAGGAGGAGGAGGGGAGGAAGGTGGGTATTTGGCGTGTGGCATGGGAGGGGGGGGGGCATGGGGCGTGGTAGGAAGAGGAGGAGGAGGAGAAGGATGGAGGTAAAGAGGAGGAGGAAAAGAAGGAGATGGGCGATGATAAAAGAGGGGAGGAGAAAATAGGAAGGAAATGGATAGATGAAATAATAATAATAATGATAACAGTAATAAGAAGATGAAGAAATGAGAAAGGAATAGGAAAGAGACGTGGAAGAAGGGAAACGAAAGGAGGAAAATGAGGGAAAGCGGGAAGGAGAACAAGGACGAGAGAAGGGAAGAAGGAAAAAAGGAAAGTAGGAAAAACAGGCGAAGGAGAAAGGAGAAAGGAGGACGAGAAGAAGGAGAAGGAGCAACAATAGAAGGAAAAGGAAGAGGGAGATAGTGAAGCACCGTTAAGAGAGGCAAAAGGACGGAGGAAGAAGATGAACGAGAAAATGGAAAAAGAAAAGAGAAAAGATTGAATGAAGTGAAAGGAGTGAGTGAGTCTCCGTTGCCAGGTTATCGTACTCAGCGCATATTACTTACCTGTTCCTGACTCCTAACTATTGCCGAGAGACATCAGGATCTAACTCTCTTAACGATAACTATGAATGAGTCTCGTTAGGGGGTCCAGGAGAGTTTTGGGCCAGGTTATCGTCCTCGGCTTCTGACGCCTAACTATTGCTAAGAGACATCAGGATCTAACTCCCTTAACGATAACTATGAATGGGTCTCGCTATTGGGGCCCAGGAGTGTTTTGGGCCAGGTTATCGTCCTCGGCTTCTGACGCCTAACTATCGCCGAGAGACATCAGGATCTAACTCCCTTAACGATAACTATGAATGGGTCTCGCTATTGGGGCCCAGGAGTGTTTTGGGCCAGGTTATCGTCCTCGGCTTCTGACGCCTAACTATTGCTAAGAGACGTCAGGATCTAACTCTCTTAACGATAACTATGAATGGGTCTCGTTATTGGGGCCTAGGAGACAGTTTTGGGGCATGTATTACTAGTACGTTGTATCATGACACTCTGTACTGCCTGGGGGTTGGGATGGCATGTTCCTCCCTTCTCCTTTGTTGTTTCCCTGCAATAATAAACTATCAATCAATCAATCAATCTGGCACCGTTATAATGAAGAAACTACAGCAACAGCAACAGCAACAGCAACTAAGAGGCGAACGAGGAAATGAAGGGGACAAAAAAAAGGACAAAAAAAAAAAAAGTTCCACAGCATACCACCACCACCACCATCATCACCACCACCATCATCACCACCACCATCATCATCACCACCACCACCACCAGCAGCTTCCTACTTTCCCAACTTGTCATTTTCCTCTCCTCTTCTTCCTCCATTGAATGTCACCGGCGCAGCGCATAGGGCAAGGCGTAGGTGTAGATACGGTGCCAATCCTTCCTTCCTTCCTTTCTAGGCTTCAATGTCATTACCAGGAAGCGGAAACGAGACCCGAAAAGGAGAGGAGAGAGAGACAGGAGGAGACGAGCGTAAAAAAAACCCCAAAAAACAAAAACAGGGTCGGTATCGTCAGACGCTTTCGGCTCCCGCATCAACAATTTCCAAAGGCCGAAAGGGAGATCAGTCGAGGTCTAATGAGTGTTTGCTTACATTCATGGCACAAAAGAATGATCAAACTACCACCAGGGCCATAAAACTACCCTTGGAAATGCCCACAACTCCCACGAAAGTCTTGTCAAATGTGTGTACCTGAGCGCCGACAGCAAGGTGATGAGGGTGGTCGCTGGTCTTTTTCGTCTCGTTTTCTTTTTGTGAGTAGGAGCCGAGGGTATATAACGCAGGGGGAACACGCGTGGCTTCCAGTGTGGTTAAGGACGCGACGTGGGGTGGTGTTAAAAGTCCCAGGGAGAGAGTGAACACGATGCTGACTGCGGTGAGTAAACAACCCACACGCGAGGACGGGAGAGTGAGAGGGAACGGTTTAGGATCAGAACACGTTTACCAATAGGTTCGAAGTGGTTAGCGACGCAGTTTGGTTGACGTGAAGACCATAAGAACAGATTGAACGCGACGCTGTGAGAAAATTATGGACACTGACAGCGAAATAATGATTAGATAGGTACTGAAGGAAAGGTTTAGGATCAGAACACGTTTACCAATAAGTTCGAAGTGGTTAGTGACGCAGTTTGGTTGACGTGAAGACCATAAAAACAGATTGAACGCGACGCTGTGAGAAAATAATGAACACAGATCGCGAAGTAATGATCAGATAACGAAGGAAAGGTTTAGGATCAGAACACGTTTACCAATAAGTTCGAAGTGGTTATGGACGCAGTTTGGTTGACGTGAAGACCATAAGAACAGATTGAACGCGACGCTGTGAGAAAATAATGAGCACAGACAGCGAAGTAATGATCAGATAACGAAGGAAAGGTTTAGGATCAGAACAAGTTTGCACTGAAGATTCGAAATGGTTAAGAACGCTGTGTGGTTGAAGGGAATATCGTAGAAAGAGACTGAACACAATTAGTAAACAGTAAGGAGACACCCCACATGCCACATACAGATCGATAACATGTTGACCTAAGAACGAGGGAAAAAGGTTTAGGATAAGAATAAGTTTGACCTCAAGTTCCAAGTGCTTAAGTAATGTGAATGTCGTAGGAAGAGACTGAACGTTCTAAGTATACAGACCAAATATTTCTTCCCCTGAGAACGAGAAAAATAGGTTTAGGATCAGAACACGTTTGGCCTCAAGTTAGACAAGACGTAGTTTAAGATGTAGTTCAAGTTCAAGACGTAGTTCAGTTGATGGGAATGCCGTAGGAGACTGAACGCAACAGGAAGTAAACAACTCACACACAGACGGGATGTTGTTGTGTTGATAACGAGAGGAGGATATGTTGGCCCTCCTTCGAGCGTTCTGACCAGTCCTGACAACCACTTACCTCACCTGACTTACTTCACCTGTTCATTCTTACCGGTTTATACTTACCTGTTCATACTTACCTTACCTAACCTTACCTAACCTAACGTACCCTACCCTACCCTGCCCTACCCTAATCCAACTTACCTTACCTAACTTTACCTAACCTAACCTACCTAACTTATCTTACTTTACCTTACCTAACCTACCCTACCGTAACCTAATCTAACTTATCTTACCTTACCTTACCTAACCTTACCTAACCTACCCTACTCTACCCTAACCTAATCTAACTTACCTTACCTTACCTAACCTTACCTACCCTACCCTAACCTAATCTAACTTACCTTACCTTACCTAACCTTACCTAACCTACCCTACCCTACCCTAACCTAATCTAACTTACCTTACCTTACCTAACCTACCCTAACCTAACCTAATCTAACTTACCTTACCTTACCTTACCTAACCTACCCTACCCTACCCTAACCTAATCTAACTTACCTTACCTTACCTAACCTAACCTAACCTACCCTAACCTAATCTAACTTACCTTACCTTACCTTACCTAACCCAACCTTAAGTAAAATTGTTAACCTTAAATCAACTTACCTGTCTTACCTGTTCATCTCTTGTGTTATTGGACCTTGCTTTGTTCCCTTAGTCGTGTTGCTTATTAGAGTTTTTCAGGAGAGGTGAGTCGAGGCAGTCACTTCACTTGGCATATATTTAGTCTGTTTGTGTTTCTTTTCCTCTTTGCGCGGTTCATAAGTGTTCGATCGGTGTTGCTTGATTTTTGTGTCTTGCTCTTCTCTCTCTCTCTCTCTCTCTCTCTCTCTCTCTCTCTCTCTCTCTCTCTCTCTCTCTCTCTCTCTCTCTCTCTCTCTTGGCTTATTCCGGTTTATTCTTTTTTATCTTTTTCTATTGTTAGTCTTCCTGTTCTTTATTTACCTCCGTGACTTCCCTCTTCTTCTCTCTCCTTCCTCTCTTCTTTGTGGTTGTTTTCTCGCCTTCTCTTTGTTTCCTCTTCTTCTCCTTACTACTTCTCCTTCTCTATACTTCCTCTTCTTCCCTTTGCTTCCTCTCCTTCTCTTCTTTTTTGCTTGTTTTCTCTCCTTCTCTTTGCTTCCTCTCCTTCCTTCTTATCTCTTCTTCTCTTTGGTTCCTCTCCTATTCCTTCTGTTTGTCTACTCTCCTCTTTGCTTCATCTCCTTCCCTCTGCTTCCTCTCCTTTTTATCTCTTCTCTTTATCTTCTTTATACTTACCTTTTCTCTTCTTTATCTTACCTTCTCTTCCTCTTTGGTTTCTCTCTTATTCCTTTTGTGTGTCTCCTCTCCTCTTTGCTTCATCTCCTTTCCCCTTTTTTTTCCTCTTCTTCTCTTCGTTGTTTCCTTTTCCTCTCTTCGGTTGTTTTCTCTTATCTATACTTCGTCCCTTCAGTTTGATTTCCTCCCCTTTGGTTCCTCTTTCTTTACTTCTTCTTCTCTTTGCTTCCTCTTCTCTTGGTTATTTCCTTTTCCTCTCCTTCGTTGCTTCACGCTTCACGGCTTTTATGCTTCTTCCTCCTTCTCTTTTCCTACTCCGGCGGATATGGGAATAGAGCGTGTAGAAAAAAGCATAATGAGAGAGAGAGAGAGAGAGAGAGAGAGAGAGAGAGAGAGAGAGAGAGAGAGAGAGAGAGAGAGAGAGAGAGAGGAGGAGGAGCAACATTGGCAAGGTCAAAGTGGGCAACCGCTTCCCTCTCCCTCCCTGTCTCCCAGTTCCTCCCCCTCCCGCCTCCCTGTTTCGTCACCGCTCTCTCTCTCTCTCTCTCTCTCTCTCTCTCTCTCTCTCTCTCTCTCTCTCTCTCTCTTGCTTCTTCTTCTTTTTCTTCTTCTTCTTCTTATAACGCCGCAAATGGTACTGATTAACTAAGCTCATATTAGAGTCGGTATTGTTAAACGCTTCCAACTCTCCCATTAATAATTTCCAAAAGCCCAAAAGAAAATTAATCGCCTCCTCACGAGTGTCTTTCCACGTCCATGGTGCAGAAGCCTCATCAGACTACCACCAGGGTCATAAAACTACCCCTGGAAATGCCCTCCCACATCTCCCTTGTTCCTGGGCGTCGGAATGTTCAAAGAATTCCGGCTTAGGTGTCAGGTATCTTTGAGGTCTCGTTTATAAGTCGTTAGGCACCTTCTCACATTCTCTGTGGTTAAGATCTTCCCGTTTTTTATGAGGGTTGAGTTGGTTGCGTTTTCAGTGGAGTGTATCACCGTTCTCTTGAGGTGGGGGGATAATGGAGGATAAGGAGGAGGAGGAAAGGGGGAAGAGAGTTGAGGGGAAAGGAGGAGAATGTAGGTGGAGAGGATGGAAGGGAGAAAGAAGAGGAGGGAGGAGGACGAAATAGTGTGCAGGAGGGAAGGGAGAAGAGAGAAGGAGAGGAGAGGGAAGGAGGACGAGAGGGGGAAGGGAAGAGAAGAGGAGAGAGGCCGCCGTCTAATTCCCTGCCCTACCTTCTTCCTTCCTGGTCCTGTCCTTGCTATCCTGTCCTGACCCTCAGCGTCCTACTGCGTGTCAGGAAGGACTGGTTTTTGCCGATACCTGATCCTGTCTATAACTGTTGACGTCGTTGTTGGTGTTTGTTATTAGTGTTGTTATTGGTATTGTTACTGATATTGGTGCTAGTATTGGTATTAGTGTTAGTATTGGTGCTGGTATTATTATTGGTATTAATATTGGTATTGGTATTAGTATTGGTATTGGTATTGATATTAATATTGGTATTGGTATTAGTATTAGTGTTAGTACTGGTAATGGTATTATAACTCGTATTGGTATTGGTATCGGTATTAGTATTGGTATTAGTATTAGTATAAGTAATTGTATTTGTATTAGTGGTATTATTATTAGAATCGGTATTTGTATTGGTATTAGTATTAATATTGGTATTAGCATTAGTACTGGTATTATTACTGGCACTGGTAATGGTATTGGTATTAGTATTGGTATTAGTATTAACAATAGTAGTCGTAACAATAATACCATAAACACTATTATTAGCAGCCTCCACCAAACAGTTAAGACCATCACCATCACACCACCATAACCATCAACACTATCATCACCATTTCAGTGGCTGGTGAGGCTGGCGATGGTGGCGGTGATGGTGGCGGCGGCGGTGGCCAGGGCGACGCCGGATCGGTCCACCCACCCACTCTTCATCTTCAGCCACCTCCTCCAGGGGCAGGACCCGGCCGGACCCCCGCGCCTCTTGGACGACGACTTTGACGACGATGATGAGGACTACTTCGATGGCGACACCAACCCCTTCAGCTTCTTCGGCAAGTAAATAATGATGTTGACGATGAAGAGAAGAAAATGGGATACAGAAAAAAGTGTCCTGGTGAAATTGAAGAGGGAAAAAGAATCCTTGTAAAAATGAATAGTCCTAAAAAAGAATATAATGAATGTGTATGCTGATGAAGGAAAAAGTGAAAAATGTAAATAGAAATATGATAAAAGGTGATACTGATGAAAATAAATGTTAAAAAGAAGAGTCCTCGTGAAAATGGATATTAATAGAGGTGATCCTGGTGCAAATATAATAAAAAAGTAAACTGATGGAGGAAACAGCAAAGAATGTAAATGTAAATATGAGAAAAGGTGACGCTGGTGGAAAGAAATGGTAAAAATATAATCCTGGGGAAAATAAATAGTAGTTAAATAAGAATACTGGTGAAAATAGAAGGAAAAAAGTATATTATGGAGAAAACAGCGGCTTATGTAAATGTATAGTAAGTGAACGTGATGCCGGTGAAAATAAGTTGTGGAAAGGAAACTTGGTGAAAATAGATCGAAGTAAAAAAGAATTACGGTGAGAATAAGAATGAAAAGAAGAGGATCCTGGTGGTGATGGAAAATATATCACTGAAGAAAACAGAAACAGCAAAGGATGTAAATATAGATATGATAAAATGTTAAAACGTAATAATAATGAGAATATAAACATGATAAAAGCATTTGAATATCATTAGTGGTAAAGTTATTAAGGATGAAAGTAATGACAGTGCAGGGAAAAAAATGAATTTGGATTACGAAGAATTAAATAAAAAATGACGTTGAAAAAAGTGCAAATATAAAAGAGAGAAAATATGTTTGTGAGAATGAAGGTAAAATTAAATGATTAAGAATTTACTGATAATGAATGATCCCTTTATATGATCAAAGGGAAAAAAAAGGTACAAACAAACAAACAAACAGGAGGATAAACAAGAGGATAAACAACAACAACAACAACAACAACAACAACAACAACAAAATACAAAATAACTTAAAAAAACAAGAGAGAAAGAAAACAAAAACAAAAAATAAAACAATACCAGGAAATTGAAAGAAAAAAATGTTACTCTTTACCGATTAATTTATGTATTTATTTTTTTATGAATAACAAATAAAAGATAAATGTAAAAAAAAAGTGGATTCAAAAAAGTTTATATATATCTCTATGTGTGTGTGTGCGTTTGTGTGTTTGTTCATATGTATGGCCGTTTGGGTTAAATGTTTTGTATATAATAAAGAGATAATGCATTCAACAAGTTCTATCTTTTTTATCTATATTTATTTATCTATTCATTGATCTTGTTATCTACACTTCGATCTATCAATATAATATGTCTTTTTTTGCCTTTCTTTTTTCCCATTTTCATATCTTCCTTTTTTCTTTTTATTTATCTTTCTACCTATCTCTCTATTTATCTGTTTATGTTCTGCTTCTATCTCCGTTTATCTATATCTGTCTATCTACCTTATGCTTGTTGGCGCTAGTACCATCGCTACCCATTCTGAAATTACCGTATTTTTTTTATTTTATTTTATTTTCATTGTCTGTGTGCTCGGAATTTTATGTTTTCCCCATTTTCCTTCTCCTCCTGCTCTTTATTTCTTTAGTCAGCCCTTTCTTCCTCTCTTCCATATTTATTTTGCTCACTGTCAAATTTCTGTTTATATAATTGCAACGTACTTTTCCCCCTTTGCCTCCTCCGCTTCTTATTCTTCACCTCCTCATTTATTTTGTCAACCCTCTTTCCCTTCCTTTCCTTACCCTTCCTCCCTTCTCTTCCGTTCCATCTTGCCTCCTTCTTCACCTCCTACCCTTCCGTCTCCCTCTCCTTCTCTCCCTTCCTACCCTTTCCTGCATTTCCATCTCCCTCTACCTCCCTCCCCTTCCATCTCCTTCTCCCTCCCTCCCTCCCTCACCACACTACCCCTAATTCTCGCTATGTAAACCACTCATTTTTATGCATCAAAGGACAATAGTGTTTCTCTTATAATCTCAACTTTGCATTTCTTTCCAACCCGTTATTGCCGCTCCTCTCTCTCTGTCCCCCTTCCTTCTCTCTCCCTCTCCCTCCCTCTCTCTCTCTCTCCCTCCCTCTTCCTCTAACCCATCTTCACCTTCTCACCCTCGCTTCATCATCACGTCATCTGTATACAATTTTCTGATAAGAATGCAAATATTTCTTCGTGCACCGCCATTGAGAGGGAGAGAGGGAGAGAGAGAGACAGACAGACAGAGAAGAGAGAAGACAGATAGAGAAGAAAGGGAAAGAGAAGAAAGAGAAAGAGGAAAGAAAACGAAGAAAGAGAAAGAGGGAAAGTGGGAAAGAGAGAAAAAGAGAAATTGAAAGAGAAAGAGAAGAAAACAAAAGATAATGAGAAAGAAAACAGAGAACAAGAAAGAGAAAGTGACAGAGACAGATACAGAATGACAGAGACAGAGACCAAGACACAGATAGATAGATAGATAGAAAGAGAGAGAGAGAGGGGGGGGGGTGAGGTGGGTGTGTGTGAAAAAGTGAGAGTGAGAGAGACTTTTACTTTCTTTCTCCCTCTCGTCTCCACCTGGCGTAAAATCCACCTTTCGGAAGCCGACTCACAGGTGTTAGTTAAATCCTCGGCGGGCCACGATTACCCCAGGTGAGAGAGACACAGGTGAGGCGCGGGAGACACTCGAGCCAGCCAGGCGTGTGTGTGTGGGGTGGGGGGGGAGAGTGACTTGATATATAATGTTGTGTTTGAGTTTTTTTCTATTTTATTTTATGGTGATTGTTGTTGTTGTTGGTGGTGGTGGTGCTGGTGGTGGTGATGTAGTAGTAGTAGTAGTAGTAGTAGTAGTAGTAGTAGTAGTAGTAGTAGTAGTGGGAGGAGGAGGAGGAGGAGGAAGAGGAGGAGAAGGAGGATGAGGAAGATGAGGAGGAGGACGAGGATATGAAAACTATTTAAAACTGACTGATATATTGATGTATTATTTTTCTCTATTGTTTGTAGTTGTAGTCATTGGAAGTCGATGAAATAATAAAAAAAGAAAAAAAAATTGCCGTCACTGTGATGATATATAGGCCTTGCATGTGTGTGTGTGTGTGTGTGTGTGTGTTATAATCCTTGTCATCGGTACATTAGCCTCGTTTTCCGATACACTTGGTCCTGTCTCGGCTCTTTCCTGCTGAGCCGAGGGAGGAAAGAGGTAAACCGGGAGAGAGAGAGAGAGAGAGAGAGAGAGAGAGGATGGAAACTGCTTCGTGGGGTTTGCTTCATGATTCGGAGACATGTTTCGAGGAGTTTCCGGAGTAGTCTGACGAAATTAACTCTAAAATAACATCAACAAACTATAAAGCAATAAAACACACATAAAGACCCTCAGAAAACTCACCTATACCATCTGTAGTCCTTAATAGTACCTTCAAGTAGCACACCTAGGTAGGCTATCAGGCTAGTCGTCACTACAAGTGTGCAAAACTTTGTTGCCTTGGCCCACAAAGGGATAACCACGCCCTCAGAGCTGTTATTTTCGCTGCAAGTCCTAATTTATGTTTTTTTGCATCTCGTATGTAATATTGTCAGGGTGTATCGTAAGCTCTCGCTTCAAAAACGTGCCAATTAGCGAGATGTAAGTTATTTCGGTGACGCAGCGATGCTCGGCGAAGGTGTTGCCGTATAACACGATCACCACCGAGGCTCTTGTGCTGGAAAAGGAGTGTGACCACACATTTTTAATTTGGTTGATTTATATTCAGATATTATGCTTGTGAGAAGAGAAGGAAGCCATAATACCAAAAGTTTTCAGATATTTCTTATAGTTCTCCTTTTATTTTTTTTCCCTTTAAATATTGTGAGGATACTTTGATTGATTGATAGTTTATTGTTGCAGGTAAACAACAAGGGAGAAGGGAGGAACATGCCATCCCAACCCCCAGGCAGGACAGAGGGTGACTTTGTCCTTATATAAATGTTTTGTAGAAGATATAATCTTGTTTATTAGCCAATCAAACTTAAGTTATATTAATATTATGGCGAGTATTATGAGTGTCCGTACCATATCCCACCTCCCTGGCCGAACCATCACCACGGGTGGGGATGATTCGGACGATTTAGAAACTTGTCTTTCACCACCTACATCTGAAAACTGGAAATAGCTACGAGTGTCATATTAGCAGCCGAAAGAGCCAAAGGATGGAGGAACATTTTGAGATCAACAAAATTACACTACTACTTAAACTTCTTTTTCTAAAAATATTTTTCTAAAAAGTATCTGAATCATACCGGCTCTCCCCTACTCCCACCCACTCCAGTCCGGCCTGAACCGAAACACCTCTGCAATGAGATGGGAGAGATAACACTGTAATGGCATCCCCCGGCAATAGTTGATACATTGTAACCTTATTTGTGATGTGTCGTGTCCTGCCAGTGATCCTTTGTGGTTTACCTTTCTTGCCCCAACATTCCTGATTGTGATTGGTTACTTTTAATTCGTTCTTATGTTTCTTAGTCGGCACATTGTACCTCCTCGCAGCTCATTTTTTTTATCCTCATTTAGAGAATCTGGAGTTCAGGTGGTCTTTAGGACAGCATGTGGGTAGTCAGCTTGATTGATTCATTGATAGTATATTGTTGCAAGTAAACAACAAAGGAGAAGGGAGGAGCATGCCATCCCAACCCCCAGGCAGTACAGCTTGTTTGTATACATTTTAAGAGTTCAATTCCTTCATTTTCCTTTGATTTATCCCTTTTTGTATTATCGTTTTGTATCCATTCTCAGTTTTTAGTAGTTTCACGGGGCAGGGGCTAGTGATATTTGTTTGTTATGGTTGTGTGGTGAATAATTGATTGATTGATTGATAGTTTATTGTTGCAAGTAAACAACAAAGGAGAAGGGAGGAAGTAGTTTGTGTATGTTTGGTGGTTCGCTCCCGCTCATGTGTTTCGTTCCCTCTGGATGGCTCGTTTCGGATTCGCTTAGCACGTCTCGGTTTATTTCCCTCAGAAGGTGACGTTAGGTAGCTGATTCAGAGCTTTAAGCTTTCGCTGTCTGTCTTTTCTCTTGACAGCACCTCCAACCTCTTTCCTTCCGTGTGTCTGTCCATCTATTACTGTGTTAGTGGCCCATCTATTACTGTGGGTGTGGGTGTTAGTGCCCCGTCTATTACGGTGTGGGTGTGGGTGTTCGTGTCCATCTATTAGTGTTAGAGGCCCATCTATTAGTGTTGGTGGGTGTGTTATGGGCCCATCTATACTGTGAGGGTGTGGGTGATAGTGGCCCATCTATACTGTGAGGGTGTGGGTGTGGTGGGCCCTGGTGTTTTTTTTTTTGGTGGGGCCTGGTTTTTTTTTTTTTTGGTGAGCCCTGGTGGTTTTTTTTTGTGGGACCTGGTGTTTTTTTTGTGGGACATGGTGTTTTTTTGTGGGGCCTGGTGTTTTTTTTTGGTGGGACCTGGTGTTTTTTTTGGTGGGACCTGGTGTTTTTTTTGTGGGACCTGGTGTTTTTTTTGTGGGGCCTTGTGTGTTTTTTTGTGGGGCCTGGTGTTTTTTTTGGTGGGACCTGGTGTTTTTTTTGTGGGACCTGGTTTTTTTTTTGTGGGGCCTTGTGTGTTTTTTTGTGGGGCCGGGTGTTTTTTGTGGGACCTGGTGTTTTTTGGTGGGGCCTGTGTTTTTGTGGGGCCTTGTGTTTTTTGGTGGGCCTGTGTTTTTTTGTGGGACCTGTGTTTTTTTTGGGGGGGCTTTTGTGTTTTTTTGGTGGGGCCTTGTGTTTTTTTTTTGGTGGGGCCTGGTGTTTTTTTTTGTGGGGCCTTGTGTTTTTGTGGTGGGGCCTGGTGTTATTTTTGGTGGGGCCTGGTGTTTTTTTTTGGTGGGGCCTTGTGTGTTTTTTTGTGGGACCTGTTTTTTTTTTGGTGGGGCCTGGTGTTTTTTTTGGTGGGGCCTGGTGTTTTTTTGTGGGGCCTGTTTTTTTTTTTTTTGTTGGGGCCTGGTGTTTTTTTTTGTGGGGCCTGGTGTTTTTATGGTGGGTCCTGGTGTTTTTTTTGGTGGGCCCTGGTGGGTTTTTTGGTGGGCCATGGTGTTTTTTTTGGTGGGGCCTGATGTTTTTTTTGGTGGGGCCTGGTGTTTTTGTGGTGGGGCCTGGTGTTATTTTTGGTGGGGCCTGGTGTTTTTTTTTGGTGGGGCCTTGTGTGTTTTTTTGTGGGACCTGGTGTCTTTTTTGGTGGGGCCTGGTGTTTTTTTGGTGGGGCCTGGTTTTTTTTTTGTGGGGCCTGGTGTTTTTTTGGTGGGGCCTGGTGTTTTTTTTGGTTGGGTCTGGTGTTTTTTTTGGTGGGGCCTGGTGTTTTTTTTTTGGTGGGGCCTGGTGTGTTTTTTGTAGGACCTGGTGGGGTTTTTTTGTGGGACCTGTTTTTTTTTTTTTGGCGGGGCCTGGTGTGGTTAATGTTTATAATGATGCCATCTTAGTTGGCACATTCTACCTCCCCGCAGCTCATTTTTTTTATCCTTATATAGAGAGAATCTGGAGTCTGGGTTGATAGGTGGTTTTTAGGACAACATGTGGGTGGTCTTTGGCCATGCGCCGATGACTTATGGTGGTGGTACGTGATAGTGATGGTGGTACATGATAGTGGTGATGGTGGTGGTGGTACGTGATAGTGATGGTGGTACATGATAGTGGTGATGGTGGTAGTGGTACGTGGTGGTGGTGGTGGTGGTACATGATAGTGGTGGTGGTGGTGGTGGTGGTACGTGATAGTGGTGGTGGTGGTGGTGGTGGTACGTGATAGTGGTGGTGGTGGTGGTGGTGGTACGTGATAGTGGTGGTGGTGGTGGTACGTGATGGTGGTGGTGGTGGTACGTGATGGTGGTGGTGGTACGTGATGGTGGTGGTACGTGATGGTGGTGGTGGTGGTGGTACGTGATAGTGGTGGTGGTGGTGGTGGTGGTGGTACGTGATAGTGGTGGTGGTGGTGGTGGTGGTGGTGGTGGTACGTGATAGTGGTGGTGGTGGTGGTGGTGGTACGTGATAGTGGTGGTGGTGGTGGTACGTGATAGTGGTGGTGGTGGTGGTGGTACGTGATGGTGGTGGTGGTGGTGGTACTTGATGGTGGTGGTGGTGCCCTTGCCTCGCCTTGCCTTTCCCTTGCACTCAAAAATTTTCTTGGCATGTTGCTGGGGAAAAAAGATCTGAATATGTAGTGAAAGTTGAGTGAAAAGTGTAATAGTGGAAAATAGCAAAAGCGCATAGGCAGGCAAACCAGGGAAAGAAAAGGACAGATAACCTAAGTTCAGGATGAATGCTTAAGCCTTGCCTTGCCCTTGCCTTGATTTGCCCTTGCCTTAACTTAATTGCCTTGCCTTGCCTTGCCTTGCCTTGCCTTGCCTTGCCCTTGCCTTGATTTGCCCTTGCCTTGCCAGTCCTGTGCGTCTTGCCTTCTTGGCCCAGGCTGGCCTTGCCTTGCCCTGCCTTCCTTGCCCTGTCCTGTCTTGGCTGCCAGCCCTGTGCGTCTCGCCTTCTTGGCTGGCTGGCCTTGTGCGTTCCCTGACCTTGCCTTCTTGGCCAGCCCTGTGCGTCTTGTCTTCTTGGCCTTCATATAGCCTTCCTGTGCGTTGGTCTCCCTTGCCTTGTCCTTCCCTTGCCCTGACCTTGCCAGCCCTTGTCCTGCCTTCCCTTCCCTTGCCCTGTCCTGCCTTGGCTGCCAGCCCTGTGCGTCTCGTCTTCTTGGCTGGCTGGCCTTGTGCGTTCCCTGACCTTGCCTTCTTGGCTGGCCAGCCCTGTGCGTCTCGTCTTCTTGGCTGGCCATTTATAGCCCTGTGCGTTGGTCTCCCTTGCCTTGTCCTTCCCTTGCCCTGACCTTCCCTTGCCCTGCCCTTCCTTTGCCCTGCCCTTCCCTTGCCCTGCCCTTCCCTTGCCTTGCCTTGCCCTGCCCTTCCCTTCCCTTGCCCTTCCCTTGCCTTGCCTTGCCCTTTATTCACTTGTAATACTGAGCACTTCATCCTGAACTTAGGTTTTCTGTCCATTTCTCTCCCTGATTTGCCTACCTATGCGCTTTTGCTATTTTCCATTATTACATTTTTCACTCAACTTTCACTACATGCTCAGATCTTTTTTTGCAGCAACATGCCAAGAAAATTTTTGTGTGAGGTATTAATTTCACTGCTTCCTCTTTACATCCTTATGGTCCTAACACGGTACTTATTCCTCAGTCTTCCTCCTTCACTCTGCTATGCCACTCCTCTTCCCCAATGATCTCCACCACAGATGCTAATAGCCTTTGCCTCTCCTCTTCATACCTGTCACAGGCCACTATCAGGTGCTCTTTTTGTTTCTTTTTCCCCTATACAAACGCTGCAGTTTTTGTCCTTCTCATCTCTGCTTCTCTCCTTTACTTGTTGTTCCAGTCCTTGCCTTGAACAGCAGCTTATTCCCCCAGTCTCCCTGGTACCAATTCCCTGGCCTCTGGGTTATACGTCTTACGACAAGTTACCAAGGAATATTAAGGTACATGGGAATATATAAAAGTATGACTAAACTATACATAAGAAGAATGGAGTGGAAAGGTTCTGACGTATATGTATATATCTAAGTGTTGTAAGGAATATTTTTAAAACTTAAAGTACCAGGTTATATTTTCATGCATGTATGTACTACGCGATATGTTTACGCATATATGAAGTCTCTGGTTATATATTTGTAAGTGTGCACTGCTGCTCCGGCTATCGCAACCCTTACTTCTGCTACCCATGTACTGCCCAGACCTTTAATATACCCCAACTTCAGCATCTCCATTTAAGAGAAGCACTGGGGGGCAGCATGGGCCAGGCAAAAGTCGTAGGAACTGGCACGCGCTATAGATAAAATCTGCTTTGTGTTGTTGCTCCTCGTACTGTGGCAATGACACACGGTACCAAACACCCCGTTATACAGTGTCTGCAGTAAGGGTTATACGTGATGATTTCTATACGCAAGTAAATATACGTAACGAAAAAAGGTTGATTAAAATGCTTTGTTTCCTTAGGGATGATTCTTGATGACATATGATTGTAGGTCTGCAGGAAGGGTTATACGTGATGATTTCTATACATAAACTAATATACATAACAGGAAAATGAAGAATGAGATGTTTGTATAAGGTCAAAAGGGTTGATTCTCGATGATGTGTATCTGTGTTGCATTCTCCCATATATACACTCCAAGCTTACATGAAGAGCTATACGTACTGAAATTTATAAAATCAATTATACATAAAAGGAAAATGATGAATATTCATCAAGAAGTTTGTATAGGGTCAAAAGGGCTGATTCTCGACGATGTATGTCTGTATTGCTTTCTTTTATACGCTTCTTGCTTGTAGGAAGGGCTATACGCACTGAAATTTATACACGAGCAATTATACTTATATATTTGTAAGTATATGTACGATGCGACATTTTAAGCGTACGTTACTGGGTTATATTTGTAAGTATATGTATGAAGCGATATATTTACGTATGTTTAGGTGGTATAGTTTAAGCAAAAGGTACTGGGTTTATATTTCTAAGTGTGTGTACTAAACTATATATTTACATGTCTACCAGTGGGAGTGGGATATATTTTAAGTACGTGCTATGGGAAAATACACATGGGGAGCGTATTAATCTGGCATAATGGTAGTATCGTAACAGCTTTGGTGCTGCTGCGATTGGCTATCAACAACATCTATGGCTTTTGAATGCCAAACCTAACTTCCTCTTCGACTATTCACATTAACCTTTTTGCTGCTGCTGCTGCTATTAACAACTATATAAGGTTTCTGCACGACAGTATTTGCTGCTACGGCTATTTACAATTTCTACGGATTTTGGGTATTGCAACAAACCCATACACTGTGATCGAAACAACCCCGCAAGCTTTTGTTACAACACCGCGCACTTTCGTTACAACCACGTATGCTTTCAAAACAATTCTCTACCCTTTTGTTACAACCCCATGTGCTTTTATAACAACGTGCACTCTTTCGTAACAATTAATTTCCTGACCAAATAAAAGAGGATTAGGCCTACGGGGGACACCTCTTGAAAAAAAAAACGCACCAAGACTTTTACCTCAAATCAAGGTGGTGTGGAAATAAAGTCAACACACGAACACACACACAGTACCATACACCCCGTTATACAGTGTCTCCGCCATACGAAGACACATATACGGTTGAGAGGGCTGATCCTTGATGTATGGTTGAATGTCTGCAGTAAGGGTTATACGTGATTTCTAAACACAAGTAAATATACGTAACGAAAAGTGGTTGATTAAAATGCCTTCTGTTTCCTTAGGGATGATTCTTGATGACATATGATTGTATGTCTGCAGGAAGGGTTATACGTGATGATTTCTATACACAAAGTAATATATATTACAGGAAAATTAATAAGGTTAGTATATAAGGTCGAAAGGGCTGGTTCTCTGCGATGCATGTCTGTATTGCATTCTTTTATACACCCCATGCTTGCAGGAAGGGCTATACGTACTGAAATTTATACACAAGTAATTATACGCAGCAGGAAATGAAGAATGGAATGTTTGTATAAGGTCAAAAGGGCTGGTTCTTGATGATGTGTCTGTGTTGCATTCTTTCATACTCCATGCTTGCAGGAAGAGTTATACCTTATACCTAATGAAATTTATGCAAAAGGAATTATACGTAACAGGAAAATGATAAATGAGATGGTTGTATAAGGTCAAAAGGGCTGAATCTCGATGATGTGTCTGTGTTGCATTCGTTCATACACTCCATGCTTGCAGGAAGGGTTATACGTAATGACTTGTATACACAAACTAATATACATAACAGGGAAATGATGAACATAAGAGTGCCTGAATTGTATTGAAAACTAGTGGAAGAGCGTAAACTTGTGATCATCGTCCCTTTACTTGGCAGGGAAACACGCGCCATTCCCCTATAAAAGAACATCGGCTCACACACACACACACACACACACACACACATAACGCGCCACCACCACAACCCTATACAAACATTACCATCACCACCATCACCCTCCTCTTCTATTCTTTACGTATTTCCTCCCGCTCTTCCTCTTCCTCTCTCTCTTCTTCCCACCCGCTGCTACCCTCGCGGAAATGAGCCTACTTTATGGTCCTTAAAAACGATTTGGGGGTTTAAATGACCGGCGGCAACACAGGGAAGGAGTGGCTGGAGGCGTTTGGGATTACACACTCGATGCTCTCTTATGGAATGGTAATAGGGGATGATAAGTAGATAGATAGAAAGATAGAGAGTTAGAGAGATGAAGAGATGGACGGGAAGCGTTTGGGATTACACACTCGATGGTCTCTTATGGAATGGTAATAGGGGATGATAAGTAGATAGATAGAAAGATAGAGAGTTAGAGAGATGAAGAGATAGACGGAGCTAGCTAAACACAGGCGAATAAAAAGATACAATAGAGAAATAGTTAGTTACATGGATGGCTAGAGATGGATAGACAGAGATACACAGTAGATAGATAAAAAGATAGAGAGTTAGAGAGACGAATAGATAGACGGAGCTAGATAAACATAGGCGAATAAAAAGATACAATAGATAAATAGTTGGTTAGATGGTTAGAGAAGGATAGACAGAGATATACAGTAGATAGAGATAGGGATAGAAGGAGGTAGAGGTATATAGATAGAGATAATAGAGACAGGCAGAATAGATATAGAGGTGATATAGCTATTAAATATTTTGACAACGAACGTAGAGACAGACAAACAGACGGACAAAAAACGAAAAATTAATAGCTTTCATTCCTTGCAGTAAATAATAATGATAATAAAAATAATAATAACAAAACAACAATAGCCTAATAACGTCAAGTGGAATGCAACCTTTTCCCATTTTCTTCGATCGCGTCCTTGGGTCCTTTTCGGGGGTGGGGGTGGGAGGGGGGGAAGGGGAGGGGGGAGGGGGTTGATGTCACGTCCGGCGCTGGCTACGTCGACGGATGGCCTCCTCATTAACGAGATCCTTCGGGCCAATCAGCGCAGAGATCCTTCGCTGCTATCATCCAATCAGCTTGCAGGAGGAGAGGGTCAGCGATATCCTTCACCAGATCGGCTTCGGCCCAAAAGAATCCTTCCCTCCTTCCCTCTTTCTCTTTCCTCCTTTTCCTTTTTCCTCCCTCCTTCCTCTCCATTTTTCCTCAGTAAGTGCAAGAAACGCCTCAAACTGTCTGATGGAGTTGTCTGAAGAGTGGACGAAGGGGAATACTCTCTCTCTCTCTCTCTCTCTCTCTCTCTCTCTCTCTCTCTCTCTCTCTCTCTCTCTCTCTCTCTCTCTCTCTCTCTCTCTCTCTCTCTCTCTCTCTCTCTCTCTCTCTCTCTGACCAGCGGAAAGTATAAGAAAAATAATAGTTTACGATCGTCACTTTTTTGTCTTCGTCCCTTACGGAAAAACAAAACAAAAGACGATCAAGAACAGATAATGGATAGTTTCTGATTGTCCTTTTGAATGTGTGTGGCTTATGTGGTGTTCAGGAGCTTTATTCAGGGGTATAAGAGTGTAATTTGAATCTTATAATGTGTTAGTATTTCGATTTGCTTTTGTTCCCTTTCTCAGACGCTTTTGGCTCTAACAACACCTATTTCAAAAGCCCACAAAGGAGGTAATTCAGGATCTCATTAGTGTTTTTCCACATTCACCGTGCAGAAGCCTTGTCAAACTATCGCTATTTTCATTTATTGTCCTTTCCTAATCGTGTCTTCCTTTCTTATCCCTTTTTTCTCTTCCTCATTTCCTTTTTCTCCTTCATCTTTATTTCCCTTTTTCCTCCTCCCCTCTTAAGTTACCCTTGGATATACCAACAACAATCTCTACGGTGTGTTTGGTAGTATGGGACCGCATCCTCAAACCTAACCAAGCTCACCTATTTGGCAAGGCTTTCCTAGGAGTTTTGGGCATTTCCAGGGGTAGTTTTATGACCCGGGTGGTAGTTTGACCCGTCTTCTGTACTTTCTTTCCCTTTTTCCTCCTCCTCTCTTAAGTTACCCTTGAAAATACCCATAACAATCTCTACGGAGTGTTTGGTAGTATGGAACCGAATTTTCAAACCTAACCAAGCTCACCTATTTGGCAAGGCTTTCCTAGGAGTTTTGGGCATTTCCAGGGGTAGTTTTATGACCCGGGTGGTAGTTTGACCCTTCTTCTGTACTATAAACCTAAACAAACACTCATGAGGACCCGATTGATCTCCTTTTTGGCCCTTGGAAATGGTTGATGTGAGGGTGGAAGCGTCTGAGGATACCAGCGTTAGGCGTCGGGGAGCAAGACGAGGCCAAGGCCGAACCCGCGTCTTCGAACTCTCGGCTAATGACTTCTCGCCCCATCAAAAACTCGATTTGGTGCATTTAAACTCCGGAATCAAACTGGGAAAGAAAAATATTAAGGGAGATGATAATGGCCGTGGACATTAGAGATGGCAGGCAGCGGCTCCGAGGGATTTTACACGAAAGATGGGAAAGAGAGAGTCTGGAGGAGGTGTGAGAGTTCCCTTAGCTTTCGTCGCCTTTCATATCACATCGCCCAGACACCAAATCCTCCTCGAACATAAAAATCAACAAAGTAACCAAAGAAACCACTGTATTAACCACAAATCATCCACTTTCCAGCCATATCAACCCACTTATCATCCACATAAACCCCCATTCGTATAGTCTTCGGTGGGTGATCTTAAATTACTGCAAACAAATGACGATCGTGAGCTAAAGAGAATCAGAGACCAGACGCAAGTTCATGTTTTTGCTGTAATTCGCTTCTCTTGAGGAACTGGCAAATTTGGAGGCGAAATTTGTGAGTAGTGGAAGAGAAGGAGGAGGAGGAGAAGTGGAGAAAAGAGAGGAGAGAAGAGGGAGAAGAGAGAGAGGAAGGGCTAGTGGGTTTGTGATGTCATTAATAAGCTGATTACACTAACCTAGAGAGCGTTCATGAGGAGTGGACCAAGGAGAAGGATTATCGGTAAGAGACTGAGGTGGGTGAGGGAGAGGAGTGAGATAATGAGAGGCGAGGAACAAGAGAGATGAAGACAGAGTAACGGGATTAGAACTCTCCTGAAAGGGTGAACTGAAGGAAATCTGTTTGTGGGATGCGTAGAGATTTCAAGATAAGAACGAAGGGGTAACTAACAATGATAACGAAGATAATGATGATAATAATAAAGCAGAGAGGAGAGGAACAAGAGAGATGACGACAGAGTAACGGGATTAGAACTCTCTGGAGAAGGGGAACTGAAGGAAATCTGTTTGTGGGAAGGGAACGTAGATTTCAAGATAAGAACGAAGGGGTAACAATGATAATGAAGATAATGATAATAATAATAATAATAATAATAAAGCAGAGAGGCGAGGAACAAGAGAGATGAGGACAGAGTAACGGGATTAGAACTCTCTGGAGAAGGGGAACTGAAGGAAATCTGTTTGTGGGAAGGGAACGTAGATTTCAAGATAAGAACGAAGGGGTAACAATGATAATGAAGATAATGATAATAATAATAATAATAATAAAGCAGAGAGGCGAGGAACAAGAGAGATGAGGACAGAGTAACGGGACTAGAACTCTCTGGAGAAGGGGAACTAAAGGAAATCTGTTTGTGGGAAGGGAACGTAGATTTCAAGATAAGAACGTAAGGGGTAACAAACAATGATAACGAAGATAATGATGATAATAATGATAAGACAAAGAGTGAAAATCAGAAGGTAGGAGGGAAACGGTAAAACGATAGGAACGCAGAAATAACACACGATTCCAAAGACATTAATGATAAAAATTATGATGAAATAAAAGAATGCATAGAAAAAAAAACATAAACGAAACAGACAAAATTACGACCTAACAAAAAAACTTATGAAAAAACTAGCAACTAACAACAAAAAATGAGGATAAATGTGATAATAATAATAATAAAAAAAAGAAAAAAGAAACAAATGAAAAATGAGAAAATATTAACGAATCTAACGAAATCACAAGCCAAATAAAAACTTAATTAAAAGGAAACAGGCGACCCGACCACCAACGAGAGAGAGGGAGGGAGAGAGGGAGGGAGAAGTGGGTCATTGATAAACATATACATTAACTGGCAATAGGGAATGGGGGGGAGGGGGGGGGCGTAATGGGTGAGGAATGGTAATGTAAGGGGAGGGGAAGTGAAGGGGAGGGAGTGGCACCATTACCTCGAGGGCTGGCGCTTCCCTTAACCCGGAAATAGGGCTTAATGGGCGGGACGATTCCTTTTGTTCTTGTGTGAGGGATTGGACTTTCGGTCTGTCTGTCTGTATGTATGTATGTATGTCTCGCTCTCGTTCCTGTTCTTGTTCTTGTTCTCGTTCTCGTTCTATGTTCTCTCTCTCTCTCTCTCTCTCTCTCTCTCTCTCTCTCTCTCTCTCTCTCTCTCTCTCATTTTTCGTTTGGTGAAAGTCTAGGGAGATCACTCATCATGTCTGACTTACATTCCGACACAAGCAGCAACAACAATGGAAACAACAATAACAACACTACTACTTCAGTGCGCAGGGATTTACGAAGGGAATATATCATAAAAAAAGTCACTTGATCAGAAAAAAAACTTCCTTGTACGGGATAACTTCGATAAAGAAAAACAACTTCGCATAATTATGAGAACAGTTTTTTTTAGGATAGCAGAACTTCTAACACAGGAGGACAACTTCTAACACAGGAACACAACTTTTAACATAAGAGGACAAGTTTTAACACAGGAAGACAACTTTTAACACAGGGAAGTAGGTTATACTAGCACAGAAGGACAACTCATAGCACTGGAGACAACTTCAATATCGTAGGACAAACTTAAACATCGTAGGACAACTTTTAACACAGGATAACAACTTTTAACATCATAGGACAACATCTAACACACTAGGACAACATAAAACACAAAGCGGACAAGTTCAGCATCCCGGGACAAACTTAGTGGGGCCATAACCCTCGTCCTCTTCTCCTTCCCTCTTCTCCCTCCCACAAAGTCTCTCAAAACGACGATAATGGCAGCAAATAACGCGTGCTTGTGTGTTCGAGCATTTATTGTCCTTTACGAGGGGCAAACGACCATATTTTGCCGCGGAAATCATTGAGGGAGCGTCGTTTCCACATTACAGAGGAAATGGAGCACACACGCACACGGACGCAGACGCACACACATGGACTCTCACGAACACACATACACACACACCACAAAAAAAGAAAAGGCCATCAATAAAACACAAAGAGCAATCATGGGCGTCGAATGGTGATCTGTTTGTGTAAGAGATCAGCTGTTTTTTTTTCTTTTTCTTTTTTTCATTTTTTGTCGTTTTTTTTTGTTTTTTTTTCCTTTTTTTTTCTAATCTACGTGTTATGTGTTGAGGTTAATAGCTTTCTTTTCCTTCTTCTTCTCTTCTTCTACGACTCTCTACAGCTTCTCTTTTCATTATCTCTTCCTCTTTTTCTTCTTTCAACTTTTTTCTTTTCTCGACTTTTCTACCTTTTTTCCCATCATAACATCTACCTTTCTATCTATCTATCTATCTACCTATCTATTTACCTATATACTTCTCCTCCTAACCTAACTTAACCTAACGTGCCTACCTGGTTATCTACCTATCCACCTCTCTACCTATCTATCTATCTATCTGTCTACCTGCTTCCCATTACGCTATGAGGGAGAGGCGCGGGGAAGGTAAATACCCGGCCTTCGTCATCCAGTCAGGTGTCCAGAGAGGTGTCGAATCGAAATGAAAAGCGACACTTCAACAGTTTTCCCGCCCATAGCGCTGCGTGTGTGTGTGTGTGTGTGTGTGTGTGTGTGTGTGTGTGTGTGTGTGTGTGTGTGTGTGTGTGTGTGTTAGGGGTCGGGATGGGGATAGGGGGCTGTCTCCGTGTGTGTGTGGGGAGGGGGGGTGCTGCGTGGGTCCGTGTGTGTGGTGGTGGGGGGAAGTATGTGTCCGTGTGTGTGTGTGTGTGTGTGTGTGTGTTGCCAGTGTCCCCGCCCTTCCGTCTCCCTCCCAGCTTAACTACCGCTTTTATATACAGTAGTTTCCCTTATAATAGGAGCTCTTAAACCCCGACGTCATGACTTTTTTTGCTGTACGATAATGAAAAACAAAATACTAACGCTGGAATGAAGTACGAATGCTTATATTACTCTACGATATGAGCTTTTTGCACTTTGATACTTCTGCTCTTATATAATTTCCCTAAACCTGACGTCATAAGTTTTTTCACTATAAGATACGGAAAAACAAAATACTAACGCGATATTGACCTACGGAGGCTCAAATCACTCTACGATATGATCTTTTTGCACTATGATACTACTGCTCTTATGTAATTTCCTTAAACATGACGCCTAAGTTTTTTCCTTATTTGATACGGAAAAAAACAAAATACTAACGCGGAGACGAAGTACAAACGCTCATATTACTTTACGATATGACATTTTTACGCTTAGATACTACTGCTGTTATGTAATTTCCCTAAACCTGACGGCATAAGTTTTTTTCACTATAAGATACGGAAAAACAAAATACTAACGCGATGTTGACCTACGTAGGTTCAAATCACTCTACTATATGACCTTTTTACACTTCGATCCTTCTTACAATCTTTTTTTTATGTATAAGACACGGAAAAGACGAAATACTCAGAACGCTTATATGTTATTCTACGTTATGACCTATCCTGCACTTCGATACTTCTTTGCGAACTTCAAAAGAACGTGTTGAGATGCCTTGCGGTCGGTTGGTCAGTACGAAGCGACGCCCGAGAGAGTATTAAAACATCCCGCGTCTCTGGGTGTCGCCGCGGAGGAAAACTTTGCTAACTGCACCAAAAGGGACGATATAAACGGGAAAATGGTGCGGACTGGTGCTGATGGTGACGGGTGGCGGCGTCTTGTTCTGGGGCGCGGGAGCCATTCGCCGCCACTCGTGCGGAAGAGACAAACGACTCTCGCCTCGCGCACCGCTGGCCCACGACCGCGAATTGGGGGATGGCCTGAGTGCCCGAGATGGATAGGCGGCGCTGATACTTTGTCTACGGCTCTGATATGTTGTTTATGGGACTGTTTCTTTGTCTACGGCGATGCTACTTTGTCTACGGCGATGCTACTTTGTCTACGGCGATGCTACTTTGTCTACGGCGCTGATACTTTGTCTACGGCGCTGATACATTCTCTACGGCGCTGATACTTTGTCTACGGCGCTGATACTTTGTCTACGGCGCTGATATGTTGTTTATGGGACTGTTACATTTCTGTTGCTTTGTCTTCGATACTGTAACGCTGTCTACTTGTCTACGCCATTGTTATTTTGCTCTTTATTATGTCTACGAGAATGTGGCGTCCATAAGGTTGTTTTTTCCCTATTACGCTTCATTTGACATTTCTGGTGAACTATCTATCTCTTTATCTATCTATCTATCTATGTCTCTCTATCTATATATGAAACTTTGTGTATATGTAAATATGTGAACCGTCATCTATTGTGTATTGTGTGTGTGATTGTGTTTAACTTTCTGGGTCTGTTTGTCTGTATCTGTATTTAATTTTGTTTGTCTGTATTTCTGTCTGTATATGTCTATGTATGTCTGTAATATGTTTTTCTGTATCTGTATTTAATTTTGTTTGTCTGTATTTCTGTCTGTATATGTTTATGTATGTCTCTCTCTCTCTCTCTCTCTCTCTCTCTCTCTCTCTCTCTCTCTCTCTCTCTCTCTCTCTCTCTCTCTCTCTCTCGCTTCTGATAAATATTCATGCACTAAACTGATAATGTAGTAGATGAAGCCTTGTCCCTTTCTCTATACCACCACCACCATCACCATCATCACCATCATCACCATCACCATCACCTTTCGAAATTGGTCTTGCACTAAACTGATACTGTAATGCATGAAGAATTGCTGGATAGATAGAGACCGTCACTTGACAAAGCCTCCTTACAAACAACGCAATCCGCCACACCAAGACTCTTACACTATTCAAATGGCGAGTCTCGTGCTGATACGGCTCCTAATGCCCATCAACACCAGTCTCAGGACCCGTAAACTGGCCCATGACCCGGATTATGGGTTCGGGTGACCTGGGGGGTGAGGGGTGGACGGTGGAGGAGCGGGGGTGAGGGGGCCGGACCAGACGTCTCTCCTCCCCGCCCCCCCGTTAATGCCTTCCGCCATATTGTGCTCCGGAAGCTGCCTCGTCTTGTCCTGAGGTCTGCATGACGGGACTGGCTTTGGCTTGGGTCCAGAAGAAGAAGAAGAAGAGGAAGAAGAAGAAGAAGAAGAGGAAGAAGAAGAAGGAAAAGATGAGGAAAAAGAAGGCGAAGAAGAAGCGTCTCAACATCTCCTATCCCCTCTTCTTTCCCCCTTCCCCCTCCTCCCGTCCCCTCCTTTCTCCCCTCCCGAAGGTCTTGGAAGAAGAAGAAGAAAAAGAAGAAGAAGAAGAAGAAGTAGCGTCTCAACATCTCCCATCCCCCTCTTCATCCCCTCGTCTTTCCCCCTTTCCCTCTTCTCCCCGTCCCCTCCTTTCTCCCCTCCCGAAGGTCTTGGAAGAAGAAGAAGAAGAAGAAGAAGAAGAAGCGTCTCAATATCCTTCATTCCACTCCTCTACCCCCCTTCCCCCTTCTCCCCGTCCCCTCCTTTCTCCCCTCCTGAAGGTCTTAAGTCGCAGAAAACTTCCCCAAGACCGAGGAGACTCCAAGGCGGGTCGGGCTCTTCTTGTAAAGGAAAAGGAGGACCAACCAGCAGGACCTCACTTTATCTGTTTCGAAGCACGTGAACCACTCATGCGAGGCGATTCACGAGGCACCAAGTTCGAATCCTGGTGGTGGAAGAGGAGGAGGAGGAGGAGGAAGAGGAGGAGGAGGTGGAGGAGGAGGAGGAGGAGAATGGGGGTATAGTGGGAGGGGCAATTCTTCATGTATTACAGTATCAGTTTAAACCTAACCTAACCTAACCTAACCTAACAATGGAAGACCAAGTTCAAAAGGTGATGGTGATGGTGGTGATGGTGATGATGGTAGTGATGGTGGTATAGAGGGAGGGACAAAGCTTCATCTATTCCAGTATCAGTTTAATGGATGAATATTTATCTGTGGCGCAGCGGCGGACGAGGCACCAAGTTCGAAACCCGCTGATGATGGTGATGGCAGAAGGGGGTAGAGAGAGAGAGAGGGGGTGTAGAGGGAACGAGCCATAATCTATTACAGTATCAGTTTAATGCATGAATATTTATCTGTGGCGCAGCGGCGGACGATGCACCAAGTTCGAAACCCGGTGAGGATGATGGCAGAAGGGGGTAGAGAGAGAGAGAGGGGGTGTAGAGGGAACGAGGCATAATCTATTACAGTATCAGTTTAATGCATGAATATTTAGCAGCGGCGCGGCGGCGGGCGAGGCCATCAATAACTCAGAAACTTTGCCAGGATTTAATTACCCTATTCGTCATCCCGCGCCGGACGAGTGTGGCGGGGAGCAGCAGCCTAGCGGGGGGGGGGGGGGGGGGGTTTAGTCAGACTTGCCCGGAGAGTAAGAATCCCTGACTTAGCAATTGTCCGGGATTACCATATGAATGTGGCCACTCCTCGGCGGTTTTATTGGGCTTATATACCGCTCACAATTTTTCAAAAAGTGTCAAAAGTGGAGGTTTGGTGTCTTTGTGGGTTGCTGCGGCGGAACAAATGACTAGCGCTGGAGTTTGCGTTCCTTTTCATAACATCTCGACCGTTTTTCCGTCTTTTCACTCACCCCAGACCCTATTCCGTGTACCTCAGACTAGATTAATTATACTTGGATCCTTATATATAGTTGGGATGTGGAGATAAGGCGGTGTAGCGATGTTTTGGTGATGTATAAGGAGCGTAGTGAGGCGGGGAGCGCGGAAGCCAAGCCGGAGAGCGCTTTCAGAAGTCTCCACAAGTTATCGCTCGCCGGAATGGAGGCTCCGCGGGGTTCCAGTGTTCAAGGTTTGGATCAGCATGTTTGTGGTGTAAGTGTTCGAATCCTCCCCTCGCGATGTGCTAATCACCAGCTACCCAACACCCGAGATGGCGGAGGACAAAAAGGATGAGAAAAACCCGAGCCGGAATGGTCCTCTGGCCAGCGCGACTCGAGGTGTGAGGCAAAAACGCATGATGAGTGGAGGGTGAGAGGATTGAGAGCCAGTTCCCGTCATGGCAGCCGGAGAGCAAGTGGATATCATTGTCTTCAACTCGAATGGATGGAGAGGGAGAGAGAGGAAGAGAGGGAGAGCGCACGCCAAGCCATAGAACGTGTCGCGGCACCCACCAGCTCATTAACAATTCAACCAACGAAGTCAGAGGGAGAAGAGTCGGAGAGAGGCGTTATTCCAGGCCATTTCCCCGCCCCCTGCTGCGCTCTGGCGGCCGCCCCACCAACCACCACGCCCAGATTTCGCGCCTTTTTCCACAATTTTGAATACCCTTCCCGGGCTTCTCAGATTTCGTCTCCAGCTACGCGTGGGTTCACATTAACACCGAGGAAAGGAGTAACCGCGTTCTCAGTAGCCTCGGAAACCCTGACGTGAATTTTGAGAAAGGGAATATGATTTTTTTGTGGGTTTTTCTTTCCCCTTTCCCTTCGTCTTGCCCCCAAAAGGAAGGATCTCTCTCCCTCGCGCGCTTGTGGTCGGGAAGGAGACGAGGTGCAAAGGATATCGCTCAGGACGCTCTCTCTCTCCTCTCCCTCTCTCTCCCTCTCTCTCTCTCTTTGGACAATGCGATCATCATCCTTAACTCTCTCTGGCCATTAGAACTTGATTGCATAAAGAAGAGACAAGATTCCCGACAAACTGGTGACGAGGAAGGAAGGGATGAAGAGACGGGGGAGGAGGAGGAGGAGGAGAGGAAGGGAAGGAGGGGAAGGGAAGGAGAGGAGGAAGGGCCGGAAGGAGTGTAGAAAGAGGAGGGAAAAGAGGAAAATAGAATATGTGAGAGTATGAAAATGACAAGGGACAAAAAAGGGACTTGAATATATAAAGAAAAAAAGTCGTGGAATTGAAAGGAAAGGGATTTGGTAGATGAGGTTATGACACACACACACACACACACACACACACACACACACACACACACACACACACACACACACACACACACACACACACACAAATACACAGTCACACACCCCTACACACACATTCAACCCCCCCCCCCCCCACACACATACACATACACAAACACACATATACACTATTAGTTGTCCAGGGGTTTTAGTACACAATAATGAAATACACACACACACACACACACACACACACACACACACACACGACCCCCTTCCCCCTTACTCCCCCACCCCCCATACCCCCACCTCCCCCAACCCCACACAACAGCCTCCCAGATCGCATGCTTTAGTAGACAGTAATGAAATCCACACACACACACACACACACACACACACACACACACACACACACACGACCCCCTTCCTCCTTTACCACCCTCACGCCTCCCCCCTACACACTCCATCCTCCCCCATCCCTCCCCGACCCCCCACATAACCCCTTCCCCGTCTCTACCACCCTCACGCCTCCCCCCTGCCCACTCCTTCCTCCCCCCTCCCTCCCTAACCCCCCACACAACCCCTACCCCCCCAACGATCGCATGTTACACTCGTCTTAATTATTGACTAAAGGGCATAATCCCCCCGAGCGCCGGAAATACCCAATGAAGGCCAGCCACCATTGATACATTATGAAAGCAACAATGGAGACGATAAATAATGCGTTGCACTCAATATTCACAGCGAAGCCAAAGCAGAAGAGAACGTAGAGCATTTGCACGGTGACACGGGGAGGGGAACGAAGCGCGCACACACACACACACACACACACACACACACACACACATTCAACGCAACAACAGCGGCTTACGGTCGGTAATACACTCGCAAAAGGTAATACATTTTAACGAGTAGAGAATGTAAAGGTATCGCTGTTTAACTCTGCCTCTCTCTGTCTGTCTGTCTGTCTGTGTCTGTGCCTCTCTTTCTCTCTCTCTCTCTCTCTCTCTCTCTCTCTCTCTCTCTCTCTCTCTCTCTCTCTCTCTCTCTCTCTCTCTCTCTCTCTCTCTCTCTCTCTCTCTCTCTCTCTCTCTCTCTCTCTCTCTCTCTCTCTCTCTCTCTCTCTCTCTCTCTCTCTCTCTCTCTCTCTCTCTCTCTCTCTCTCTCTCTCTCACGTAATTAAAGGTATTCAACCCGACAGATGTTCACGATATCAAAACGAATGGCTCTACAAACCTCGTTCCGGCGATGATAAATTAAATAAAAGTCCAATTCGGAGCCAGATTTTAATGTCCAAGTTTTTTCCTCTTTCTCTTTTTACCAACGGGACAAAAGGCGGGGCTGTTCCAATCTTCTGTACTAATGCCCTCCCTTGCTCCCTGATTCGCTCCCTGCATCGTTTTCTTCCTGGTTTCCTTCGCCGTTCTCTGTTTCCTTCATGCACTCCCTCGACTTATCCATTAGACTCGTATTGTTAGATGCTTTCGGCTCTCACAACAACGATTTCCTAAGTCCACAAAGGAGATGAGTCAGGTTCTTATGAGTGCTTTTCACATTCACGGTGCGGAAGCCTTGTCAGACTATCACTAGGCTCGTAAAACTACCCTTGGAAGTACTAACCCATCCTCGACGAAAGCCTTAACAAACGTGGGTGTGTAAGCTTCGAAATGTTTGAGGATATGGTCTTGTCTCTCTCTCACTAACATAGCATCTCTCCTTTTTGCAGCCTCTCCTATCCAGCCACCTCTCCAAGGCTCGTAAATCTGCTCTCGGCAATACCTACAACAACCTCTACGAAGGCCTTAACAAATGTGGGATCTCTCCTTTTCCAGCCTCTCCTATCCTGAAATGTTTGAGGATCAAATGGTCTTGTCTACCTCTCTCACCTTAACATAGCATCTCTCCTTTTCCAGCCTCTCCTATCCTGCCATCTCTCCAAGGCCCGTAAAACTGTCTTTGGCAATACCTTTAACAACCTCGACGAAAGCCTTAACAAATGTGGGATCTCTCCTTTTCCAGCCTCTCCTATCCCTTCATCTCTCCTTCCCCATCGCCCTTTCTCTCCTCACTATTCTATTCCTTCCCCTCCTATCCTATTTCCCACCTCCTCTCCTTTGATGATATGGGCGGGAGTGTGTTTTCAAAGCGCACATTCATAGACGCTTTGCAGATACATACGCATAATCTGAAAGCATTATTACCGCATGCACGTAATAAATGGTATATATATGGCATTTAACTCCACTGGCAGCTTGTGGACTCCATTTGCCATATCATTGTCAGATTACTTATTTACGAGAGAGAGAGAGAGAGAGAGAGAGAGAGAGAGAGAGAGAGAGAGAGAGAGTCCCCTGGTAATGACTTAATTGAATGCGAGAGAGAATATATAACGCATGATATTTAATTTAATGCACATGGTAAATTAGGCAACTTTTAAACGATAGACTATTGCTTCTCTAATTCAAGTAGAGATCGAAGTACCACAGAAGTAATAGTAATGGTAATAATAATGCTGGTAATAATAGTAAGAGAGTAATAGGCGTCCGAGTTAGCGCAAGGCGATGCTACGTTGTTCCTGAAGCAGACGAACGCGAGTCATCCAAGTGAGTGTGTGTGTCAGTGTTTCGGTCAGTGATATTATCGTGTTTTGCAGTGAAAGTAAGTGTCTGTTCCCTTTCGTTATCCGTATAGAAGTTCATTAAGGTGCCAGGAAGCTTTTGAGTCTTGTCTGGTGTATGGGAAAAGGTTAAAAAGGAGATTATAGGAGGTTTTATATATGGTGAAGGTGAGAGAGAGCATGTGTGTTTCGTTAAGTAAGATTGTGTTTTTAAGTGGAAATAAGTGATCGTTTTCTTTCGTTATTCGTTAAGTAGTTCATCGTAGTACCAGGAAGCGTTTGAGTCGTGTCTGGTGTATAGGAAAACGGGAAAAGGAGATTATTAGAGCTTTTATATATGGTGGAGGAGAGAGAGCGTGTGTGTCAGTTTCGTTAAGTAATATTGTGTTTTTAAGTGGAAATAAGTGATCGTTTTCTTTCGTTATTCGTTAAGTAGTTCATCGTAGTGCCAGGAAGCGTTTGAGTGGTGTCTTGTGTATAAGAAAACGGGGAAAAGGAGATCATTAGAGCTTTTAATTAGTTTCTAGTGTTTATTTGCCGATTCTAAGCCTATTTTTCTTACTTAATATTTGTTTTCCGGTGTAACCACTAATGACCTATAAATAATGAAGATCTTGTCCACTTTTAATTTTTACTAAAGTTATCACCCAGTTTTTCTTATTACATAATACTAAATCCGCATCATTTAAGTAGGCTAATGAACTCCAATGCCCTTCCTTGTTAATGATTTCCCTCTAATGACCTATAATTAAGATCTTGTCCACTATTATCATTTTTACTAAAGGCATGTCCAAATTTTTCTTTATATATATTACTAAATCGCATTGTATAATTAGGATAGGGAACACGAAAAGCCTCCCTCTTTAATGATCTCCCTTATTAAGACCTATAATTATGATATTGTCCACTTACCATTTTTGCTAAGGCTATGGCCCAGTTTTTTCTTATATATATTACTAAATTGCATTGCATAATTAGGATAGGAAACTCAAAAAGCCTCCCTCGTTAATGATTTCCCCTACTAATGACCTATAATTATGATCTTGTCCACTAACCATTTTTGCTAAAGCTATGTCCAAATTTTTCCTTATATATATTACTAAATCGCATTGTATAATTAGGATAGGGAACCCAAAAAGGCTCCCTCGTTAATGATTTCAGCGCTAATGACCTATAATTGTGATCTTGTCTTCTTTTATTATTTTTGCTAAAGCTATGGGCCAGTTTTTCCTTATATATATTACTAAATCACATTGTATAATTAGGATAGTGAACTCCAAAAGCCTCCCTCGTTAATGATTTCAGCGCTAATGACCCATAATTAAGATATAGTCAAATGAGCCCCTCTCGTTTATTACTGCCACCGCTAATGACATCGCATAATAATTAGTAGGCTACTGTGATAGGCGTGGCGGTGGTGGTGATGATGATGGTGGTGTTAATGATCTCACCACCACCACCCTCACCACCACCATCACCACCACCACCAGGCCGTGTCATAATCATTAGCCTTATTTTTGTCACCTGAGAAGAATTATTAATACGAATATGATGTTTTTGGTTTATTTATTGGATTAGTTAGTTTATGTTCGTGATCATAATGCCGTTCTTCCGTTCCCCTGTCCATCTCTCCTTTCGTTTGCTTACCGTTCCGTTCGTCCGTTCCATTGCCAGTCTCTCCGTTACTATGCATATCGTTTTTCCATACGCTCGTTTATCTCCGTTCATGTTCTATACCGTTCGCTCGTTCCGTTTCCCCATCTCTCCTCTCCCATGTCTGCCGTTCTTTCGTCGGTCTGTCCCTTTCTCCGTTCATAATACCGTTTTTTCCGTTCGTCTGTCCAGCGCTTCGTTCATATCCATACCGTTCTTCTGTCCGTTCATCACCTCGTTCCCTTTGCTAACCGTTTTTCCATACGTCCGTTCATATGATTTACCGTCTGTCCGTTCACCTCTCCATCTCTCCCGGTTCACCTGTTTATCCGTACTGTACCACCACCACCACCACCACCACCACAGCCACAGCTCACACAATTGCCCATCCACTATTTATGGGAAGGGTACTGCATTAGCGGGCGTTAATCCGACGTGGTGGTGGTGGTGGTGGTGATGAGAACACATTGCGTCACACCCACCACCAATATAGAGAGAGGGAGAGGGGAGAGGGTAGGGGGTAGAGGCGGTGAGTGGCATTATGCATATATGATTTTCAAATGCACTTGGGCCGCTCAATTTGCCCGGATTACATAATGGATTTTATTAACTGTAAAATATAGGCAGAAAGCGGCTTCATATTTCCTATTTAGCATTACCTACACCGATGTGATTGTGTTAGAGAGAGAGAGAGAGAGAGAGAGAGAGAGAGAGAGAGAGAGAGAGAGAGAGAGAGAGAGGCAAACATACATACACACATACATACATACAGAGAGACAGACAGGAAGAGAGAGAGAGAGAGAGAGAGAGAGAGAGAGAGAGAGAGAGAGAGAGAGAGAGAGAGAGAGAGAATTTTGTTTAATAAATAATAATTCAGGTGTGAAATTTAAAGGGAAGGGATTGACTTTTTTTGTTTACTTCTTTGTGTGGATTTTATTTTTATTAACTTATTTACCTATTTATTTACCGGTTGGAATTATATATATTTTTTTTGTCTTAATTATGTCATATGGTCCTTATGTCAATATTATCACATCTATTATAATCATCTATCAATATCTGTCTATCTATCTATCTCTATCTATCTATCTATCAGTCAATTAGTCAATCTGTCTATCTGTCTATGTCAGTCTACACACACACACACACACACACACACACACACACACACACACATCCTTATACCAATACACACAACACATGCTCTCTCCTCCCCTCACATTCTCCCTCCCCCTTCCTTCTTCCCCTCTCTTCCCCTTCCCACACTCTCACATCCCTTCCAACACACATCCCTCTCCTGAATCCCCCTCCCCCCTTCTCCAGACACAACATATGCCTTCCTTCCACCCCACACATCCCCCCTCCCTTCCCCTTTTCCCCTCTCTCCTCAAGCCCCCACCCTCACATCCTCCCTATCACACATCTCTCGTTCCCCTCCCCCCCTTCCCTACCCCCTCCCCCCTCGCACACATGCATCATTTACCAACATTGAACTCTATCTGCGCTGCAATGGGATCGCGGCTGCATTTTGTGTGTGGCCAATAGGCTTTGATCGGCCAAGTATTTATTATGAAATATTTGAGCGGCGAATCATATTTTAATGGAGTTTGGGAGTTAAAGTTATTATGACAATGGTGGTGATGATAGTGGTGGTGGTGGTGATGGTAGTGGTGATGGTGGTGATGGTGGCAGAAAAAAGGAACATCGACAACCACAACATAAACAGTAGCGTAGGAAACAACAGCAAAAAAAACAATAGCAACAACAACAACAACAACAACAACAACAACAACAACAACAACAACAACATCTACTACTACTACTACTACTACTACTACTACTACTACTACTACTGCTTCTACTACCAACATCAGCAACAGCAACAGCAACAGAAACAACACACACACACGCGAGGATTATTATGAGTGGAAAATGATCAACGTTTTAAAATTTGTTGCATTGCGTTGTTAATTCTTCGCTTTTTGGGGCTTTTCTACTGGACTGGAAAGCGGTAGAGAGAGAGAGAGAGAGAGAGAGAGAGAGAGAGAGAGAGAGAGAGAGAGAGAGAGAGAGGGGGGGGGAGGGTGAGTTAGAGAGAGAGAGTGAGGAAGGGGTCTGACTATATGCTTTCACACACACACACACACACACACACACGGACGATTCCCCCTCCCCCACACAACTCCCCCCCTCCCCACCCAACCCCCGCCACACACTTGGGAACACGCCAGGCACGGCTCTCGTGGTAATGCTGTTTAGTCGTTAAGTTCCTGGATTATGGCAGAGTGAGGAACATTAGCTGAGGCTCAGAATACCGGCCAGAATTATATATATGAGCTGATATATATATATATATATATATATATATATATATATATATATATATATATATATATATATATATATATATATATATATATATATATATATATATATATATATATAGGTGCTGCCTATAGCGCCGGTAGGCTCTCTTGAGGGTCCTTTTGGAGGATTCCAGTCCGTTTTTGGCGCATGGTAATTTTATTCGTCGTGGGTGCCGCGATGCATGGCTCTTGCTTGCCCCATGCTGCCCCCCGGTGCTCCTCTTGATGGAAATAACTCAAGTTAGGGTTGACTGAAGATCTGGGCAGCACGTGGGTAGTCTTCCGACACTCGGCGATGGTTGTAAATTGTC